>NC_058520.1:534555367-534857778 GCF_904849725.1 Hordeum vulgare subsp. vulgare | reverse complement strand
TAGCAAGTTAGGGTTAGCAACATAAAGGTTCTCTAAAATGTCAACAAGGAGGTGAACCTATATGATGCTACCAACTAAAAGAACTAAGACAAGTAAGAGATAGACAACAACAAAAGCATACACAATGTAAAGGTTAGAGATAACCGCAAGTGGAACCAATGAAGATGAGGATGTGTTACCAGAATTCCTTCCCTTTGACACGAAGTACGTCTCTGTTGGAGCGGTGTGGAGGCATAATGCTCCCCAATAAGCCACTAGGGCCACCATATTCTCCTCACGCCCTCACACAATGCAAGGTACCGTGATTCCACTATAGGTGCCCTTGAAGGCGACGACCGAACCTTTACAAACAAGATTGGGGGCAAACTCCACACAAAGCTTGGAGGCTCCCAACAAGACCACGGAGCTTCACCACAATGGAATGTGGCTCCGAGGTGACCTCAACCGTTTAGGGTGCTCAAACACCCAAGAGTAACAAGATCTGCAAGGGATTAGTGGGGGGAATAAATTTTCTCTTGGTGGAAGTGTAGATCTAGGCCTTCTCAACCAATCCCTAGGAAATCAACAAGTTTGATTGGCTAGGGAGAGAGATCGGGCACTTTTGAGCTTAGGGAGCAACAATGGAGCTTGGGAGGGTCAAAGGTAGGGTTCTAGAGCAAGAAGAACCCTTTATATAGTGGGGGGGGATCCAACCGTTTTCCCACTCACAGCCCGAGCCTAGAGGTACTACTGTTGGCTGCAGCGGTACTACCGCTAGCACTCCAGCGGTACTACCGTTGGCTGCAGCGGTACTACCGCTGAGCCCATGATAGTGCAGAGGCACTACCGGGCCCACTACAGCCAAGAAAGTCTTCGCGAAAAGTCCGACGAAGTACAGCCGCAAGGAAGGCGGTACTAAGTTCCTGGAGCGGTACTACCGCTGACCAGGGGTGGTACTACTGCGAGCAGAGCGGTACTACCGCCAGCTCTAGCGGTACTACCGCTAGGCCCAGCGGTACTACCGCTAGGAGACCTTTTTTGCAAGAAGAGAGAAACCAGAGACGGGAACAACTCCAAAGTTGCAGGGAAAGGAGATGGAGAAAAAAAATATGTGCATGCAAAATTGATTCCACCCAAGCCTTTCCACTACGGACCCCCTCTTATTAGTACGACGTACCTACGACTCACAAATAAAGAGAATCGTAGAGGACACCGTGCTTCTGTTCCATGGAGGGTGCCAAATCGTCTTGTGCCGTTGATATATATTATCTGAATGCTTAATGCACACGATTAGTCCTTTAAGGTACTGTCATCAATCACCAAAATTACTTAGGCACAAATATGCCCTAACAATCTCCCCCTTTTTGGTGGATTGATGACAATACCGGATTTGCACAGAAGAAAGCATGTGAACATAAAGATAAATAATAGAGATAATTGAAGAGCATATGACTCATAGCATATGATAGAAAATAAGTCTCACAATAAAACCAACGTCTCACATCACACGTAGCAAAGATAGCAAAACCGAATCAAACCAAGTTCAAAGCAAACACGATAAAGATAAGCAAAGCTAAAGCAAAGTGCAAATCCAGCTCTTAGACTCTCTCCCCCTTTGGAACAAGACACCAAAAGGGGGGCACACCTAACGACACAGGTGGTCACTCCACATCCTCATCATCCCCAAACGCGTCCGTGGCATCTAGATCCTGCTCGTCCTGCTCCTCCTCAAAGTCCTCCTCAGAAGCCTCCTCCTCAGCATCAGACCCAGTCCACTGATAACCTTGAGCCCTCATCCAATCAGACTCTGGAGTGACGTCGTCCTCTGAGCCGCTTGAGATAGCCACATCAAGGGTCCTTAAGACACGCTTGTGCCTCTGACGGTTCTCCTTCTGGGCCACATGAGACTGATATTGTCCCTTGGCCTACATACAGAAGAGAGTCTTCATTTGATCCTTCAGTTTCACTGCCCAAGATGGCATAGCAGAAGAGCGAGTCTTGGAAGCAGGTCCTCCTCCAGCAGTAGTCTCTGTGTCCGTGTCCATGTGCTGGGAAGAAGTTGATGGGTTGGCTCATTTGTCCTTGATATGGAGCTTGATAGGATCCTGCACAAAATAGTCAGCCTGAATTGGGAAGGGATCTACCAGATAGACCTCGTGCCACCTCTTCTGAATATAGGCAAACAAGTAAGGCACGTAGATGGAAACCTTACGGTTCATGATGCAGTTCCAGAGCTCATTGAACATCACATGGGCAATGTCGAGAGGCGCAGTCTCCTTAGTCCTTGCCTCCTCACACAGCAGAAGCATCTCAGCTAGATGACCATGCACCTTGTCCTTGTTGCCGATATGAGGGAAGAGAGAGTTGCGGAAGACCCGATGCATGATATCCAGATGCTTGGGGAGCACACCTTTCTTCACAAAATTTTGTTGCAGCCTGTCCTTGGGGGTGGCAGTAGATGATGAAAGAGCATGAGGACACATCCCAAGAACAGTTTCGTCCCCCTGAAAGTCGACTTTGAGAAACTGCATGAACTCTGACCAGGAACCTGTCATCTTCTGAGTACCGGTCATCCAAGTCATGGTGCGCACGTCATCAGGTGCAAAGTGAACAGTGACATAGAACTGGGCCACAACATCTGGATCAAAGTCTTGTGTGAAGGTGATGATCTCTGAAAGACCAAGCTTTTCAATCAATGAGAGAGCCTCACCAAAGTAGTCCGGATTCCGCCCAAGGTGAGCAAGGTCAATCCACTGCACCGAGACAAATATCTTCTTGAAGGGCTTGATGATGTCGCGATAGATCATGCAGTGATCCCGTGACCAAACATAATCGATGTTCTTGATCTGAGCCTTGTCTTCAAGATAGTGATTGCGGGTGCGGAATACCAGAAAATCCCTAGGGGGCATAGTGCGAACGTTGATCCCTTTATTCTTGGAAGCAGTCTTCTTGAAGAACCTCTTCTTGGGATTCAGACTGGAAGTGGCGGAACCCTCTGGAGCCTCTGAAGTGCGGTACTCCTTAGGTTGGGTGGTACGTGAGGGATTCGAGCGACGAGCACCACCTGTGACACACAAGATACACATGCAAAAAGGAAAGACAAAAGGAGTCATGGCAATGGTCAAGAAGACTTATAAGAAGAAACATATTGCCAAGAGAAATCAAAGAACACAAAACAAGAAAATAATCCTCCTGGCGGTAGTACCGCTACCCCTGGCAGTAGTACCGCCAGGCTGGCAGTAGTACCGCTAGGGTTTGACTTTCAGATCTGAATATATAAAGACCCTCAAAAACTACTAGATTTGTTTCAAGAGATCCACGGCTAATAAATAAACACATTATAAGAATCACCATAGCCCTAACACATGTGGAACTCGAGATCATCTAGATGGAGACAAGCCTAGTCAAAGGGGATCCAAGTTTGAGATCAAATATATGAGAAGAATGATAAGAGCTACTAGATCTACAACATGGAGAACTAGGGCATGTCAAAATAATTGCAATGAAGAACATCAAACCTAAACTCCCCTAAGATATCTCCTCCGTTCCATCCAAAAACTAAGCACAAATCATATCCATGGATTGAAATCACCAAGCTCCTAACCCTAGAACAAAAATCAACAACCAAGAAAAGAAGGGGAGGAGCTTTACCGGCGTCCATGGCACTTGACGGAGGAAGGAGGAGGGGAGCAAACCCTCCAACTCAAGGGAGAGAAGGGGCTCCGCAGAGGGAGATCTGAATGGGGGGAGTTCGGAGTAGAGGAAGGGAGATCCACGAGGAAGAAGACACAGGGCAAAAAACGGGCTCCCCCTCCTTTTTATAGCCCAACGGGTACGGGCCCAGCGGTAGTACCGCTGGGGTCCTAGCGGTAGTACCTCTATCCTAGCGGTAGTACCGTTGTCCCTGGAGGTAGTACCGCTGGGGGTCCTAGCGGTAGTACCGCTCCCCCTTGAGATAGCCCTAAAAAGCCCTAGTCAAGTCGTGATAGGCTGGGGTCCTGGCGGTAGTACCGCTACCCCTGGCGGTAGTACCGCTGGGGTCCTGGCGGTAGTACCGCTACCCCTGGCGGTAGTACCGCTCAAAATGACACAATGAGACATATGATTTTGTGGAAATGACGTGGGCAACGACTAGTCAGTGTAATGAAAAGATAACACCAACAAGGTATACTGACTAGTCATTTGGTATCCTTTCTTCCATATGAGAGAAAGGTGGGGGCGATGGCCGAGGCCACCTATGTTTGAGGCAAAGGTATGACACCACAAAGAATTATCCTTGGGTTCATGACCAACGCTCGTCTTTGAAGCACAAGTGCCATTTAATAATGGCCAAAGTGAAAGACTTGATCGATTTATGCATAATGGGGGGAGGGAAAGTTCATTGAGAGAACAACACTCCCCTATGTCCATGCCTACACCTAGAACAAGATGTAATGCATAGTGAGGTGCAAAGTGCCTAGTTTCAATCCACATTACTTGAATCAACGATATTTAGCTCATGCCTTAGTCCCGGAACCTTGCTTCATCTAGGGGCTTAGTGAAAATATCTGCAAGTTGCTCTTCACTGTTGATGAAGTGAACCTCAATATCACCTTGCTTGATATGTTCACGAATGAAGTGATGGCGAATATCAATATGCTTGGTCTTGCTATGTTGCACCGGATTGAGGGAAATCTTGATAGCACTTTGATTGTCACATAGAAGAGGCACTTCGTCACAAGTGACACTGTAATCCTTTAAAGTTTGCCTCATCCATAGCAACTGTGCACAACAACTTGCGGCTGCCACATACTCAGCTTTGGTGGAAGATAGTGAGACACAATTCTACTTCTTTGAAGACCAACTTACCAGTGAGCGACCAAGGAATTGGCATCCTCCAGAAGTTGACTTCCTCTCCACACAATCTCCTACCCAATCTGAGTCAGAATAGCCCACTAGGTTGAAGTTTTCTCCTTTGGGATACCATAGACCAAAGTTTGGGGTATGAGCCAAATATCGAAAGATTCGTTTAACAGCCATAAAATGACTTTCTTTTGGTGCGGATTGAAACCGTGCACAAATTCCTACACTCAACATAATATCCGGTCTATATGCACAAAGGTAAAGGAGGGATCCAATCATGGAGCGATATACCTTTTGATCCACTGCTTTATGATACGTCTCCATCGTATCTACTCTTCCAAACTCTTTTGCCCTTGTTTTGGACTCTAATTGGCATGATTTGAATGGAACGAACCTGGACTAACACTGTTTTCAGCAGAATTGCCTTGGTGTTGTTTTTGTGCAGAAATGGAAGTTCTCAGAACGTCCTGAAAATTTACGGAGAATATTTCTGGAAAATATGAAAAATACCTGCACAAATATCCACCAGAGGGGATGGGCCAGTGGGCCACAAGCCCTGTAGCCGCCACGCCCTGGTGGCGGCTAGCAAGCTTGTGGGGCCCACGTGGCTCTGCCGCCCCCAATTCCAACTCTATAAATACACTTTCGTCCCAGAAAAAATAAAGAGAGAAGATTTCGTCGCATTTGCGAAACGGAGGCGCCGCCACATCCTGTTCTTCATCTGGAGGGCAGATCTGGAGTCCGTTTTGGGCTCCGGAGAGGGGAAATCGTCGCCATCGTCATCATCAACCTTCTTCCCTCTCCAATTCCATGAAGCTCTTCATCGTTCGTGAGTAATCTATTCGTAGGCTCGCTGGGCGATGATGAGTAGGATGAGATCTATCATGTAATCAAGTTAGTTTTGACGGGGATTGATCCCTAGTATCCACTATGTTCTGAGATTGGTGTTGCTACTACTTTGCCATGCTTAATGCTTGTCACTAGGGCCCGAGTGCCATGATTTCAGATCTGAAATTATTATGTTGTCACCAATATATGTGTGTTTTAGATCCGATCTTGCAAGTTGTAGTTACCTACTATGTGTTATGACCCGGCAACCCAGGAGTGACAATAACCGGAACCACTCCCGGTGATGACCATAGTTTGAGGAGTTCATGTGTTCACCAAGTGCTAATGTGTTGGTCCGGTTTTTTATTAAAAGGAGAACCTTAATATCCCGTAGTTTCCTTTTGGACCCCGCTGCCACGGGAGGGATGGACAATAGATGTCATGCAAGTTCTTTTCCCTAAGCACGTATGACGACACACGAAATGCATGCCTACATCACATTGACGAACGGGAGCTAGCCACATATCTCTCCGTGTTATAACTGTTGCATGATGAATATCATCCAAACAAATCACCGACCCATTGCCTACGAGTTTGTCCCACTGCTACTGTTACTTGTTTTTCTCTGCTGCTGTTACTTGTTTTGCTCTGCTGCTGTTACTACTGCTGTTACTTGTTTTGCTCTGCTGCTGTTACTACTATTGCTGCTGCTGTTACTTGCTACTGTTGCTACTTGCTACTGCTGTTACTTGCTACTGTTGCTACTTGCTACTTCTGTTACTTGCTACCGTTGCTATCATACTACTTTGCTGTTGATACTTTGCTTGCAGATATTAATCTTTCAGGTGTGGTTGAATCTGACACATTCAGCTGCTAATACTTGAGAGTATCCTCTCACTTCCTATTGGCGAACCAACAAATTTGGGTTGAATACTCTACCCTCGAAAACTGCCTCGATCCCACGCGCTGGTGGGTTATTGCAAGACAATTTCTAATTGTTGAGCAATCGAGAATAGTAGTCGTCTAGCCATTGCCAGAGATTGACAATCAGCATTTTTCTGGCGCCGTTGCCAGGGAGGTATTGCTATATTCTCTGAGTTACTTGGGATTTATATCTGCTGATCACTATGAAGAATTTGAAGGATCCGAAAACCAAAGTCTTGCCCTCAACCACGAGGGGAGGTAAGGAATTACCATCTAGCTCTGCACTTGATTCACCTTCAGTTATGAGTAAGTTTGCGACATCACCTCCTGCTAGAAATCTTGATATGTCACCTGTGCTTGATGATGCTTATGATACTGCTAGAGATGTTTTGCCTGATACTGCTAGAGATAGTATGCCTGATACTGCTAGAGATGCTATGCCTGATACTGCTTTGCCTGATGATGCTAGATATGCTATTATGCCTGATGATGCTATGCTTGATACTGCTAGAGACACTACTTTGCCTGATGTTCCACTAGGGGTGTTCCTTGATGCTCATATTGCTAGAGTTACTGGCAATGCTCGTGATGCTTCTGAAACTGCCTATACTATTGAGATAGAACTTGCTTTTGCTCCTACTAGATCTAGCTCTCCTAGATATGAATTGACTGATATACCTGAGGGTTACGTTATGGAGGGAGAGATAGCCGAGGATTTTCTTGCGTGTAAGGATGCCTATGACGCTGAGAAATTACTTCTCAAGTGGAAGGAAAAATCTCCGAAGGCTAGGATGAAATACGACCCGAAGTTTGCCACTTCACCTATCTTTATCACCGATAAGGATTATGAATTCTATGTCGATCCTGAGATAATCTCTCTAGTCGAATCTGATCCTTTCCACGGTTATGAGTCTGAGACGGTCGTAGCCCATCTTACCAAACTACACAATATAGCCACCCTTTTCACTAGTGAGGAGAAGATCCGCCACTACTACATCCTTAAGCTGTTTCCTTTCTCTCTAAAGGATGACGCTAAAGCCTGGTTCACCTCTCTTGCTCCTGGATGTGTGAGTAGTCCCCAGGATATGGTCTATTACTTCTGTGAGAAATATTTCCCTGCCCATAAGAAGCAAGCTACCTTGCAGGAAATATACAACTTTGCTCAACTCCTAGTAGAGAGTCTCCCACAAGCTTGGGGGAGGCTCATCCAACTATAGAATGTTTTGCCTGATCACCCTCTTAAGAAGAACGAGATACTTGATATCTTCTATAACGGACTTACCGATGCCGCTAGAGACCACCTAGATAGTTGTGCCGGTTGTGTTTTTAGGGAACGAACTATAGAACAAGCTGAGACTCTACTGAATAACATCTTGATCAACGATAAGGCTTGGACTATTCCCGAACCACCTCCTAAGCCAACTCCGAAGAGAAGAGGTATTCTATTCCTCAGTCCCGAAGATATGCAAGAAGCCAAGAAATCTATGCAAGAGAAAGGCATTAGATTTGAAGATGTCAAAAATCGACCACCTATCGAAGAGATCCATGGTCTCGATAACCCGATACATGTAGTAGAAGTAAATCCTCCGCGTAGGTTTGATGAGAGTGATATTCCTTTTGACAAACCTGCTAGCCTATGCTTTGATGAATTTGACAACTTTGTTGCCAAACAACAGAGTTTCAATGATTATGTTAGCAGACACTTGGAACAAAGTACTCGTATGCTTAGCCATTTAAGTGCTTGTGTAGACAGAAATGTCAATGATCTGAAGCTTCTGAGTAAACATGCCTCTATGATTACTACTCAGGTAGAACAAGTACTTAAAGCTCGGAATGACCTGCTCGAGGAATTAAATGACAACTCTGTCAGAGTCATTACTAGAGGAGGCAAAATGACCCAGGGACCTTTGTATCCTAAAGGTCATCCTAAGAGAATTGATCAAGATTCTCAAGGAATTAATGCTGATACACCCAGTCATCCTAAGGAGAAGAAGAAGGATGATAGAAACCTACATGTCAGTTCACCAAATACTGTCACACCTTAAGAACCTAATGATATTTCTGCGTCTTATACAGAAACACAATCTGCTGATGAACATGAACATGGTGACAATATGAACAACGATGTTCATAATAATGCTCAACCTAGCAATGATGAGTATGTGGAGATTGAACCTACGGTTAATCCTGATAACCCACAACCTAAGAGATACGATAAGAATGACTTCACCGCTAGGAAGCATGGTAAAGAAAGGGAGCCATGGGTTCATAGATCTATGCCCTTTCCTCCTAAGCTATCCAAGAAAAAGGATGATGAGGATTTTGAGCACTTCGTTCAGATGATAAGACCCATCTTTCTGCAGATGCGGTTAACTGATATGCTCAAAATGTCTCCGTATGCCAAGTACATGAAAGATATCGTGACCAATAAACGGAAGATACTAGATCTTGAGATCTCCACCATGCTTGCCAATTACACTTTCAAAGGTGGAACTCCTAAGAAACTTGGTGATCCCGGAGTGCCTACTATACCTTGCTCCATTAAAGGAAACAACGTAAGAACTGCCTTATGTGACCTTGGAGCCGGTGTTAGTGTTATGCCGCTCTCTCTTTATCGTAGACTTGAACTGGATAAGTTGACACCCACTAAAATTTCTCTGCAAATGACCGACAAATCAACTACTTTCCCTATCGGCATTTGCGAGGATGGGCCTGTTGTGGTTACTAACACCACTATCTCAACAGACTTTGTTATCTTGGATATTCCCGAGGACGATGCCATGGCTGTCATCCTCGGAAGACCCTTTTTGAACACTGTAGGGGCTGTTATAGATTGCAACAAAGGCAATGTCACTTTCCATGTCAACGGTAATGAGCATACAGTGCACTTTCCGAAGAAACGATATCAAGTACATTGCATCAATGCTATCGAAAAGACTTCAACGATTCTTATTGGGAGCTTTGAATGCCCTATTCCTCGTGTCAAGATGAAGTATGACTTGCTTGTTGGGGAGATACATATCCCCATTGAGGTGACTTAGCGGCTATTTCAAAATTCTCCGTTCTCTCTTGCGATTCGAGAAGGTTTTGTCATGAGGACTTGATCAACCCCATTGACGGAATTCTTTCGATGACCATGAAATGGATGAATCAAAGAGTCACATACCTCTCTTTTGAGCTTTCATTTTCTGTCGCTTAGAATAAAAATGATAGATTTAGTTTAGTTTTTTCTGTTTTCTGTTTTAGCGTCCCGGAGAAAAATACCCCGAAAATAAAAGTTCTCCGATGGTCCTGGAAATCTAGTATGACTTTTTCTGGAATATTTGAAAAATACTGGGCCTGAGAGCTGGCCTGGGGGCCAGACTAGTGGGCCACAAGCCCTGCAGCCGCCGCCCCCTGGTGGCGGCTAGCAAGCTTGTGGGGCCCACAGGGACCCCCCTCCACTCATTCCAGCTCCCATCCTCTTCTTCCACCTCCAGAAAAAAAAATCGCAGCTCAAACCCGTGTTCTTGCTGATTTGGTTGTGATTTTCGATCTCCTTGCTCAAAGCACCATTCTCCGAACCGTTTTGGGGAAAGTACTCCTTGGTAAGTGACTCCTCCATTGGTCCAATTAGTTTTTGCTCTAGTGCTCTATCCTGCGCGTATTCTTGCTACCTTGGTGACCCTGTTCTTGAGGTAGAAATGTTGATTTAGCTGGTCCCAAGTAGTTTTAGCGCGTGATACGGTCTCTAGGCACTAGTAGGAGTAGTTGCTACAAGGTGTGGTTGGTCTTCATTCACTTTTCTATTGAACTTCAAAAATTTCAGCAAAAGGAAATTATGTTCAGGAGGAAGTTTCATGGTGGTTCCTCAAGTAAGAAGGGTCCCCATCTTTCTTTTCGGGAGCCCGAACCTTATCAACTAATGGACGCACCGGTACAACCATGTGAATGGCCTTCCAATGAGTTCATGATCGAAGCAAGTTTCAAGGATGAGTTTGATACACTTGTCCGCAATGCCGAGTTAGAAGAATTCCTCTCAGATAAATGTGAACAGTATGCTTTGCTCACTGCCTCTTTGGTGTGTAGATTTAAATTTTCAGTTGGCGGTGACTCATCCATACTGTTTGATCTGTATGATAAATCCTATGCCATGGATTTGGAGGATTTCAATAGGATTTGCAAGATACCCCATGGGGGTAGTGTTAATGATCCTTCTAAGTCTTCGGTCAGAGACTTTGTCTCAAGTATAACTGTTGGAGAAACCAGAGATATCACGCAAGCCACCATAGGAAGCATCCATTTCCGTGCCTTGCACTACTTTGCCCTCTTCATAGGTAGGTGCATTAATGGCAAGGGTGCACATTGTCACCTATGCGCTTCCGACCTTAGTATCCTTAAGAGCGCAGTAACAGGTGACAAGAGCTTCAATATGGGAGCTATAATAGCAAGGAGGCTGAATAATAATGCCATTGATAGGGATTTCTTTGGTGGAATTTATGCTACACGCTTAGCAAATTTTCTTGGAGTATCCATCCGTTCAGAAGACCCTTCTCTCCGTACAGCCTACCTTGATCGTGTCGCTCTAACACGCTACCAGTTCCTTGAGAGGGATCATGGATCCCTCCTATACCGCTTCATATTTAACAGACAACGTGTTTTCCATATTACCCTTCCTGCTCTTGCTTTCTTTGACTTTCAGGTAAAACAAAGATACTACATAACCATAGGAGAGGCACAGGAGTATGAGAGGGAGGCGACGGTTGCTCGACTTCATGAGGCAGCTATTCAGGCAGTGGCTGCAGCGCTCCCGTATAACACCCATTATGATTTTGGGTTTCGCCAGGACCATCCATGGGAGTAGACCAAGCTAGGTCAAAAGCCTAAGCTTGGGGGAGTACGTGTTCTCACCGACCTTACATTCATGCTTATGCTTTCACTTTGTTAGCCGGTGTTTACACTTTGCCACTGTATTATCCATGCTAGTCTATTTTCATTTTCTTGTTTTGTGTCCTTTTGAGAAAACCCAAAAAGATTTTTCTTTCTTGTTTTGCTTGTTGGGAGCTTTCCCGTGTAAATAGTTTTCTTTTTCTTTTGGTCAAGGTAGAAGATATTGGTTACAATGTTTAGTGGTTCTTGCATGCATACCTGTTTAGCTTTCAAAGAGCCATATTACCGTGTCTTCTCCTTTGTGGCTGCCTGCAGATTCAGCTTAGTCCAATGCACGAGCGCTCTTATTATTGTTCACATCGTTCGATCATGCAAATGAAAGGCTATAATGATGATATATGATGAAGTGACTGAGACTGGAAAAGCTGGTATGAACTCTATCAGTTTTGTTTTTGTAAACATGACTAGCTTGTCATGCCTGATTCAGCTTTGTTGTGAGAGAACCATGTTTGCAATGACAACTTAGAGATCATAGTTTCTGATGCCATGCTTAACTAGCTGAGAGTTTATAATGGTTTGTCTTGAATGCCAACATAGATTTTGAGATGACTATGATGTAGTATGATAGGATGGTATTCTCCTTTGAATGATTCAAGTGGCTGGACTTGGCGCATGTTCATGCATGTAGTTGAAACAAAATCAACATAGCCTCTATGATGTTCGTGTTCATGGTGATTTATATCTTGTTCATGCTTGCATTCAACGTTAGTCAAACTCATTGCATCTTGATGACTCTTGTCGCTCTCTAGTTGGTCGCTTCCCAGTCTTTTGCTAGCCTTCACTTGTACTAAGCGGAATACTGCTTGTGCATCCACTTCCATAAACCCAAAAGTTTTTCCATGAGAGTCCACCATACCTGCCTATTTGCGGTATTTACCTGCCGTTCCAAGTAAATTTGCATGTGCCACTCTCTAAACCTTCAAGAAATAATCTGTTTTGCATGCCCGAACCGCTCATGTGGTGACAGGGGGCTATTGGTATCTTCCATGCTAGGTGTGTTATCCTCGAAATGTGTTTATTCACTGTCATTCACGAGAAAGGGGCCTGTAATTGGAATGCCCAGTTCCACGCTTAAATTGAAAACATAAATGTAAAACAAAACTCCCCCTGGATTGATGTTAGTATGGACGGTACCCGAGGATTCGGCTAGCCGTGGAGTGTGATTGATTGGTGGTGGGGGAGTTAAAACTTTATTTTTCTGTTTGGGAACCGCCTATAGCATGAGTAGCATGGAAGATATTGAGAACTCTTGGTCATTGCATTTGACAATGAAAGCATGCCACCCAAAATTATTATCTCTGTTTTCAAAGCTTGAGCTATGGCACCTCTTCAAATCAATGCTTCCCTCTGCGAAGGGCCTGTCTATTTATTTTCCTGTTGAGTCATCCTCCTCTTATATAAGCACCAATTAGAGAGCACCTCTGTCATTTTTATGCTTTGCTTTTGATTGGTATTGAGTATGACTATGACTGGATCTTCGTTGCTATGAATTACAATGTTTAGTCAGCCCTTGATCTTTAAAAGTGCTCTGCATTTATGTTTTGCGGTCTCAGAAAGAGCTAGCGAGATACCACCTATTCATATTGCTTCATGCTTATTTTGATTGAAGTGTTGGTATTTGAAACTCATTATTATTTGCTCGTTAGCTGATCATGCCATTGATATTTGTTTATCGTGAGACCTTTGTGTCACTTGCTTATGTGGTTAACTTGTGATATTGCTGAAATTCTGGTTATGAGTTAGACATAGTTGCAACAACAAGATCAAACAGAGTTTGTCAAAGTTTTTCTTTCTCTCTCAGTTGTCAACTGAGTTGCTTGAGGACAAGCAAGGTTTTAAGCTTGGGGGAGTTGATACGTCTCCATCGTATCTACTTTTCCAAACTATTTTGCCCGTGTTTTGGACTCTAATTGGCATGATTTGAATGGAACTAACCTGGACTGACGCTGTTTTCAGCAGAATTGCCTTGGTGTTGTTTTTGTGCAGAAATGAAAGTTCTCATAACGTCCTGAAAATTGACGGAGAATATTTCTGGAAAATATGAAAAATACCTGCGGAAAGATCCACCGGAGGGGATGGGCGAGTGGGCCACTAGCCCTGTAGCCGCCACCCCCGTGGTGGCGGCTAGCAAGCTTGTGGGGCCCACGTTGCTCTGCCGCCCCCAATTCCAGCTCTATAAATTCACTTTCGTCCCAGACAAAATAAAGAGAGAAGATTTCGTCGCGTATGCGATACGGAGGCGCCGCCACATCCTCGTCTTCATCTGGAGGGTAGATTTGGAGTTCATTTTGGGCTCCGGAGAGGGGAAATCGTCGCCATCGTCATCATCAACCTTCTTCCCTTTCCAAATTCCATGAAGCTCTTCGTTGTTCGTGAGTAATCTATTCGTAGGCTCGCTGGGCGGTGATGAGTAGGATGAGATCTATCATGTAATCGAGTTAGTTTTGACGGGGATTGATCCCTAGTATCCACTATGTTCTGAGATTGATGTTGCTACTACTTTGCCATGCTTAATGCTTGTCACTAGGGCCCGAGTGCCATGATTTCAGATCTGAAATTATTATGTTGTCACCAATATATGTGTGTTTTAGATCCGATCTTGCAAGTTGTAGTTACCTACTATGTGTTATGACCCGGCAACCCCGGAGTGACAATAACCGGAACCACTCCTGGTGATGACCATAGTTTGAGGAGTTCATGTGTTCACCAAGTGCTAATGCGTTGGTCCAGTTCTTTATTAAAAGGAGAACCTTAATATCCCGTAGTTTCCTTTTGGACCCCGCTGCCATGGGAGGGATGGACAATAGATGTCATCCAAGTTCTTTTCCCTAAGCACGTATGACGACACACGAAATGCATGCCTACATCACATTGACGAACAGGAGCTAGCCACATATCTCTCCGTGTTATAACTCTTGCATGATGAATATCATCCAAACAAATCACCGACCCATTGCCTATGAGTTTGTTACACTCCTGCTCTTACTTGTTTTGCTCTGCTGCTGTTACTTGTTTTGCTCTGTTGCTGTTACTACTGTTGCTGCTGCTGTTACTTGTTTTGCTCTGCTGCTGTTACTAATGTTGCTGCTGCTGTTACTTGCTCTGTTGTTACTTGCTACTGTTGCTACTTGCTACTGCTGTTACATGCTACTGTTGCTACTTGTTACTGTTGTTACTTGCTACCGTTGCTATCATACTACTTTGCTCTCGATACTTTGCTTGCAGATATTAATCTTTAAGGTGTGGTTGAATCTGACACATTCAGCTGCTAATACTTGAGAGTATCCTCTCACTTCGTATTGGCGAACCAACAAATTTGGGTTGAATACTCTACCCTCGAAAACTGCCTCGATCCCACGCATTGGTGGGTTATTGCAAGACAATTTCTAATTGTTGAGAAATCGAGAATAGCAGTCGTCTAGCCATTGCCAGAGATTGCCAATCACTTTACCATTGGGATCACTGTCAAGCTTGCATCTTGTTGGCGTGGGAAACTTGACCGGCTTGACATCCTCTAGCTTGAACCTCTTGAGCATGTCTTGAATGTACTTGGCTTGTTTGATGCAAGTCCCTTCTAAGCCTTGTTTAATCTCGAATCCAAGGAAGAACTTCAACTCACCCATCATAGACATCTCAAATTTCTCGGTCATTAGTGCAGCAAATTATTTATTGAAAGAATCGTTAGGAGAACCAAAAATGATATCATGAACATATAGTTGGCATATGAACAAATCCCCTTTAACCCTCTTAGTAAAAAGAGTGGAATCTATCTTCCCAATTTCAAACCCACGATCTTGTAACAACTCAGTAAGGTACTCATACCACGCACGTGGGGCTTGTTTAAGGCCATAGAGTGCCTTATTAAGTTTGTACACATGATTGGGGAGCTTGGGATGTTCGAATCCCGGGGGTTGTTTGACATAGACCAACTCATTTAAAGGACCATTAAGAAAAGCACTTTTCACATCCATTTGTTGTAATCTGAAATTATGATGAGAAGCAAATGCAAGCAGCATGCGAATAGATTCTAGACGAGCAATAGGGGCAAAGGTTTCACCGTAGTCGATACCCTCCACTTGGGAGTAGCCTTGAGCCACCAATCTTGCCTTGTTTCGAATCACAATCCCATTGGCATCTTGCTTGTTTTTGAAAATCCATTTGGTCCCAATGACATTATGTTCCTCCTTTGGTCTTGGCACTAATTCCCAGACTTGATTACGCTCGAAGTTGTTGAGTTCTTCATGCATGGCCATAAGCCAATCCTCATCATCGAGCGCTTGTTGTACCTGTTGAGGTTCACAATACGAAACAAACGCCTGATGCTCACAATAATTCCAAATTAGTTGACGAGTGGATACTCCCCTTTTCAAACTGCCAAGCACATTCTTCATAAGATGAGACTTGACTCTCAGCTTGTTCACAATCTTGGCTGCGCGACGCTCCAAGAGTTCTGCATTGGATAACTGGGGAGCATCGACTTGATTACTTTTCTTGCCCTTGCGTTTTGAACCTCCCTTGGCACGAGTCGCCCTCTTAGGCGCTGCAGAAGGGAATTGAGAGACAACATCCTGATCAACTTGATTTTCGACTTGAGCATGTTCACTGGTTTGTCCTTGTTCTTGTGGTTGCTCTTGATCTTGATCTTGTGCTTCTATTTGGTCTGGATCTTGTAATTGCACTTGATATTGATCTTGAGCAGATTCGGAACCTTGGGTAAGTGGTTGTACATCATGGGACACATCACCATCTTTGAGCAATTGATCTTGTCCTTGAGCTTGTTCAACTGGTTGAGGGGGTTCTCTTTGTTCATCATAAGCGTGTGGGGCTTGTGAGGATGATGGCTCCACTTGAGTAGAGCATTGTCCTTCTCCTTCGGCCACAAGGGGTTCCTCAATGGGGAGTATTTGACCAAACCCCATTCTTCTTATGGCTTGGGGAGGAATTTCATCACCTACATCACAAACACCACTTTGCTCCACTTGGGAGCCATTATTTTCATCAAACTCCACGTTACACGTCTCCTCAATGAGCCCGGTGGACTTGTTGAGGACACGGTAAGCATGAGAGTTTGTAGCATAACCAACAAATATGCCCTCTTGTGCTCTAGAATCAAATTTAGCTAAACGTGCACCTTTTTTGAGAATGAAACACTTACACCCGAATTCTCGGAAGTACTTGAGATTGGGTTTGTTTCCGGTGAGAATCTCATATGGGTCTTGTTCAAGCCTTTGCGGATATAGAGCCGATTGGACGCATGACATGCTGTGTTGATGGCTTTGGCCCAAAAGTTATATGGAGATTTGAATTCCGCCATCATTGTTCTTGCAACATCCATCAATGTACGGTTCTTCCTTTCCGCCACACCATTTTTTTGAGGGGTATATGGTGTTGAATATTGATGTTTTATTCCCTGATCACCTAGAAACTCATCCAAGGTGTAGTTCTTGAACTCGGTGCCGTTGTCACTTCTAATCATCAAAATCTTTGCTTCATGTTGACGTTGAGCTTCATTAGCAAAGTTGATGACAGTTTGTTGAGTTTCACTCTTCCTCTTGAAGAAATATACCCAGGTGCATCTTGAGTAGTCATCAACAATCACCAAGCAATACTTTCTGCCCCCAAGACTATCAAATGATGGAGGACCGAAGAGATCCATATGAAGGAGCTCCAACGGCCTCTTAGTGTAAATGAGAGTCGTTGGACGATGAGGAGTTTCATGAATCTTTCCTTCAATGTAGGCACTGCAAGCACGATCTCTGGCAAAACTCACATTCATTAGTCCACGAATATGGTCCCCTTTGAGGAGACTTTGCAAAGATCTCATATTGACATGAGCTAGTCGGCGATGCGAAAGCCAACCCACATCAACTTTAGCCATTAGACAAGTCGCAGTCTTAGTGGGTCGCTTTGAAAAGTTCACCACATAGAGACCATTTTCGACATATCCAACATAAGCTACTTTAAGAGTCTTGCTCCACAAAAGGACCACAGTATCAAGATTAAAGAATGTGGAAAAACCCATAATTGCAAGTTGACAAACCGAGAGTAAATTGTAAGCAAGCGACTCAACAAGCATGACCTTCTCAATAGATAACTCTTGAGAGATGACCACCTTACCAAATCCCAATACCTTTGACGATGATGCATCGGCGAATTGGACATGGGTGGGCATAGATGGATAAGGATGCACATCCACCACTAAGTCCTTGCTTCCGATCATATGATTTGTTGCTCCACCATCGAGCAACCATGACACCCCACCGGAAGCAAACTCCTGCAATAGATCAAGGCTTGGTTTTAGGTACCCATTTTTGAATGGGTCCTTTAATGTTAGAGATAAGGGTCTTAGGAACCCAAATAGCCCATTTAATGGACTCATAGTAAGAACCAACAAATCTGGCATAAACATGCCTATCACCAGCACGACATAAAACATAGGAAGGATTGAGTTTGCCGGCTGTGTTGGTAGGAATGGTTTTGCCCTTCCTGGCACTACCATTGTCCACCTTGTTCCTGTTCACCTCCTGAGTCCCTTCGCCCTCTTTGACAAAGATGTCCATGAGGGTAGGGGGTCGTTTGTTCCTGTTCTTCCTTTTTCTCTTTGACTTGGATGTAAGTCCAAGTCCCTCCTTTCCTACCACAACCTTTTGATTTCTCAAGAGGTCGTTTAGGTTCTTCTCGCCTTGGATGCATGACACAAGGCCCTTCTCAAGTTTCTCCTTCAACTTGGCATTTTCCTCCACAAGATGTACATGCTCACAACAAGGGTTAGTTGTACAAGAATTATCTATTAAAACGAAAAGAGGACACGTGGAGATTTCCTTGGTAAGCTTTGCTTGGAGTTGATCATGAGACTCTTTCAGGGAGAAATGAGCACCTTTCAAGATCTTGTGAGCCTTGTCAAGTGTGTCAAACTCCACTTTGAGTCTGCCATGGCCAACCCCAAGAGCATCCTTTTTAGACTTAAGCATACGAGTAAGAATAGTAGCATGATCTAGTTTCTTTTGCACTTTAGCGAGTCATCATTGTATGACTCCTCAAGAGCCAAACGAAGAGTGCGCTCCTTTTCTAGTGCAATAGATAGTTCAACAATCTCATCGGCATAGTCACGACTATGTCCTTGCAGCTCGAAGATGGTCTCCTCATGAGACTCGATGAGGTCATTAGCCTCACCCAGTTGTTCCAAGAGAGCAACAAAGTTCTTCTTGGGTTCTCCCTTGATCGTGCACAGAAATTTGTCAAGATCATGCTCATTAAGTTCCACAACATCACTATCATCAACACAATTCAACAATGAAGAAGCAGTAGTGATGTTGGTCTTAATGCTGGGGGTTACCTGATCGATACCTTTGGCCATGAGGCACTTGGCGATGTGGTTATCGTTGGGGGCGTTGAAGAGAGACACATTCTTGGGAGAAGGGGTGGCAATGGTGACAGTTGCAGTTGCCACCATATCATCATCGTCATCATCATCGGAGGGGTACTCTTCAAGTGCCACCATACCCTTTGGGTGGGGTTTCTTCACAAAGTTGTTCTTGTTTGGGAAAGACTTGGTTTTGTCTTTGCGAATGAGCTTGCCCCCATTGTCTTCCCTCTTCTCATAGGGACATTCTGCCACGAAGTGACTCACATTACCATAGTTATAGCATGTCCTCACTCATTGCTTGGATTTGAACCCATTTGAGTTCTTGGTGAAGTTGGGTCTTGAGTTCCTCTTGTTGCCCCAGAATTGCCTTGACGCAAGAGCCATGTGCTCGTGATAAGCATACTTAGTGTCTTTAGGGCAGCTCTCCTCTTCCTCATCCTCTTCTTCTTCTTCAGAAGCAGCTTTTGCCTTTAAAGCAAGGTTGGGTGAAGCTGTCTTTGAACGAACTCGAGCAAGTGCATTGTCAGCTGTCTCGTTCATGATTGACATTGCAATGAATTCATCGAACACCTCACTCGAAGACAAGGAGTGGAAATCTGGTCGTTGGCGAATGACTGATGACATGGCTTTGTTGAAAGGCATGATGGCCTTGAGAAACTTGCGCTTGACCCATGTATCATCCACATCCTTGCTCCCATGATACTTGAGACCCACAGCAATAGCAGTCACCCTTCGATAAAGATCATGAGGGTCCTCATCTTCCTTCATCACAAACTCATCGGCCTTATCAAGTACCACTTCATAGTTGGACCGTTGAATGCTTGAGCTTCCCTTGTACAACACCATAATGTGCTCCCAACAGTCCTTAGCCAGAGTGAAAGGGCGCAAGTGAGGAAGATCCTGAGGAGGTACTGCGGACTGTAGAATAAACAATGCGGAGTGATTATATCAATTTAGTAGCTAGAGTACTCAACTAATTTTTAGTTTTTGAAAAACACACGGATTTCCCAAAATACAACATTGAAAGGATCGATATGGTTGACTAGAGGGGGGTGAATAGGCAACGACCACTTTTTAAGTAATCTTAGCAAGTTAGGGTTAGCAACATAAAGGTTCTCTAAAATGTCAACAAGGAGGTGAACCTATATGATGCTACCAACTAAAAGAACTAAGACAAGTAAGAGATAGACAACAACAAAAGCATACACAATGTAAAGGTTAGAGATAACCGCAAGTGGAACCAATGAAGACGAGGATGTGTTACCGAAGTTCCTTCCCTTTGACAGGAAGTATGTCTCCGTTGGAGCGGTGTGGAGGCACAATGCTCTCCAATAAGCCACTAGGGCCACCGTATTCTCCTCACGCCCTCACACAATGCAAGGTACCGTGATTCCACTATAGGTGCCCTTGAAGGCGGCGATCGAACCTTTACAAACAAGGTTGGCGCAAACTCCACACAAAGCTTGGAGGCTCCCAACAAGACCACGGAGCTTCACCACAATGGAATGTGGCTCCCAGGTGACCTCAACCGTCTAGGGTGCTCAAACACCCAAGAGTAACAAGATATGCAAGGGATTAGTGAGGGGAATCAATTTTCTCTTGGTGGAAGTGTAGGTCTAGGCCTTCTCAACCAATCCCTAGGAAATCAACAAGTTTGATTGGCTAGGGAGAGAGATCGGGCACTTTTGAGCTTAGGGAGAAACAATGATGCTTGGGAGGGTCAAAGGTAGGCTTTAGAGCAAGAAGAACCCTTTATATAGTGGGGGGGGGGCAATCCAACCGTTCTCCGACTCACAGCCCGAGCCCAGCGGTACTACCGCTGGCTGCAGTGGTACTACTGCTAGCATTCCAGCGGTACTACCGCTGGCTGCAGCGGTACTACCGCTGAGCCCATGATAGTGCAGAGGTACTACCGGGCCCACCACCGTCAACAAAGTCTTCGCAAAAAGTCTGACAAAGTACAGCCGCAAGGAAGGCGGTACTAAGTTCCTGGAGCGGTACTACCGCTGACCACGGGCGGTACTACCGCCAGCACAGCGGTACTACCGCTAGGGCTAGCGATAATACCGCCAGCGCCAGCGGTACTACCGCTAGGGACAGCGGTACTACCGCTAGGAGACCTTTTTGCAAGAAGAAATAAACCAAAGACGAGAACAACTCCAAAGTTGCAGGGAAAGTAGATGGAGAAAAAATGTGTGCGTGCAAAATTGATTCCACCCAAGCCTTTCCACTACGGATCCCCTCTTAATAGTACGGAGTACCTATGACTCACAAATAAAGAGAATCCTAGAGGACACCGTGCTTCTGTTCCATGGAGGGTGCCGAATCGTCTTGTGCCGTTGATATATATTATCTGAAAGCTTAATGCACACGATTAGTCGTTTAAGGTACTGTCATCAATCACCAAAATTACTTAGGCACAAATATGCCCTAACAAACACCTATCACTAATAGGCTCAAGATCTTGGCACCAATAGTCTAAACATTACTCAAATCAATACCTCAAAACTATTGCAAGTTACTACTATACTTAAATAGCAAACTCAATTACCTACTTATGCAAGACACACAACTCAGTTCAACAAGCCATCTCTCTAAGCAACATAAGCATGATAACTCAAGAGAGTTCCAAAATCAACCTAAGTAAAATCTGTTAAGAAGATAAGCATGAAAGCTAAGATCTAAGCACGACAGTAGCTACGAAAAGATGAAGAACACACAAAAAAGAATAAGCATGAAAACCTAGTTGTGTTCTAGAGTGAAATGGAGCGTGTCTCTCTCCCAAACAAGGTAGGCTAGGTTCAGACTTTTTATGAACAACAAGAAAAACTAAAAAAAACTAAAAAGCAAATAGCGGGACGCTCCAAGCATATCACATATCATATGAAGTGATAAAAATATAGTATGGCGATGGACGACCTGATGATTGTTGATAGAGAAGGAGATACACAGGGGCATCCCCAAGCTTAGATGCTTGAGTATCCTTTGAATACTTCTTGGTATGCATGGGGGCATCCCCAAGCTTGAGTGTTTGACACTCCTTTATCTTCTTTCATCATCTCTCCCATCGCAATACTTGAAAACTCCCTTCATAGAAAACTCATCATAAGCTGATTAGAGTAGTTAGTTCCCTTAATAAAATAATTCAATACCCGCTGGAAATAAAGATTCTCATGAAAAGATACTTCTTCTCATGAATTCCAAAATATTTTTGTAAATAAAAAGCAAGCTTAGGATTCGCAAAACAATGAAAACACAAAACATGGCAGAATCTGTGAAAAACAGAACAACATGTAGTAAATAATTTATTCGGGGCACTTCTGCAACTCAAATAAAAAACTCAGAACAGATGGCACAAAGATAATTATGTATATAATGATGTAAAAAATCAGATCAAAAGGATGTTCTGGTGATTTTTGGAGAATTTTTCTGTCAAGTAGACAGAATCTGTTTCTGGACAGCATGTCACAATTCTTGATCTTTCTTGCAATTGGAGCCTATAACTTGGCACAAATCTTAAAAATAAAGATACAATGATGTTGATACAGTAGTAACACACATCAAGACCACTAAAACAGAAAGTAAAAACATATTGGGTTGCCTCCCAACAAACGCTTTCTTTTATGCCTTCGAACTAGGCTTAATGCAAGAAGATCAAGTTGTATCAATTGAATCATCATCAAGATCATCAAAGAGCTCTTCAATGATACAACTAGTCTTATGTACCGACCAAGATGCGGTCCTTTCCGATCTGGGGATCGAGGCCCCGAATTGGAAAGGAGCGCATCTAAGCGTCTCGCAAACAAGGTATCACAGCGCATACATAATTATAACAGATAGACAATCAGGGGTTCAATTACCTTCTCATAAATATATCATACTACATCACGCATACAATCAAAGTAGTTCCGCTACGGACTACAAAACAAAGGAAAATAGCTATGCTACCCTGCCTGCTGGCCCACGATCACGACCACGCCTCAATCTTCTGGATAGTTCACGTACAGGCGGTATGTCTCCTCATCGTACTGCCACGCTAGTTGCGTGCCGTCGGGATCATCTGTCTCTGGGGTACCTGAACCTGTTGGTATTGTGGAGGAATCCGTGAGCCACTGGGACTCAGCAATCTAAGACCTTGGTGCCAGAACGAGTCAAGTTATTAGGTTGGATAGGGTAGAGTGTTTAAGGTTGCAGCATCCTAAGCTTGATATGGTGGCTATCTTACGTAGAACATTTATGAAGGTGGACTATACTAGCGGTCGCCAAATACTTGATCACTAAGTGATCCTGAACACCTACCTACGTCAATCATAACCCCACCGTGTTCCTGGTCGAAGAGAGATCTTCGAGGGGACAGTCACGGTTACACACACAGTTGACAATTTTATTAGCTTATGTTTAAGTTATCTATTACCGGATGTTAACAAAATATTCCAAGTTGCCACATAACCGCGGGCACGGCTTTCTGGGAGACTGTTGGAATTATGCCCTAGAGGCAATAATAAATATAGTTATTATTATAATTCTTGTATCAAGATAATAGTTTATTATCCATGCTATAATTGTATTGAATGAAGACTCATTTACATGTGTGGATACATAGACAAAACACCGTCCCTAGCATGCCTCTAGTTGGCTAGCCAGTTGATCAAAGATAGTCAATGTCTTCTGATTATGAACAAGGTGTTGTTGCTTGATAACTGGATCACTTCATTAGGAGAATCACGTGATGGACTAGACCCAAACTAATAGACGTAGCATGTTGATCGTGTCATTTTGTTGCTACTGTTTTCTGCGTGTCAAGTATTTATTCCTATGACCATGAGATCATATAACTCACTGACACCGGAGGAATGCTTTGTGTGTATCAAACGTCGCAACGTAACTGGGTGACTATAAAGATGCTCTACAGGTATCTCCGAAGGTGTTAGTTGAGTTAGTATGGATCAAGACTGGGATTTGTCACTCCGTGTGACGGAGAGGTATCTCGGGGCCCACTCGGTAATACAACATCACACACAAGCCTTGCAAGCAATGTAACTTAGTGTAAGTTGCGGGATCTTGTATTACGGAACGAGTAAAGAGACTTGCCGGTAAACGAGATTGAAATAGGTATACGGATACTGACGATCGAATCTCGGGCAAGTAACATACCGAAGGACAAAGGGAATGACATACGGGATTATACGAATCCTTGGCACTGAGCTTCAAACGATAAGATCTTCGTAGAATATGTAGGATCCAATATGGGCATCCAGGTCCCGCTATTGGATATTGACCGAGGAGTCTCTCGGGTCATGTCTACATAGTTCTCGAACCCGCAAGGTCTGCACACTTAAGGTTCGACGTTGTTTTATGCGTATTTGAGTTAAATGGTTGGTTACCGAATGTTGTTCGGAGTCCCGGATGAGATCACGGACGTCACGAGGGTTTCCAGAATGGTCCGGAAACGAAGATTGATATATAGGATGACCTCATTTGATTACCGGAAGGTTTTTCGGAGTTACCGGGAATGTACCGGGAATGACGAATGGGTTCCGGGAGTTCACCGGGAGGGGGCAACCCACCCCAGGGAAGCCCATAGGCATTTGGGGAGCCACACCAGCCCTTAGTGGGCTGGTGGGACAGCCCACAAGTGCCCTATGCGCCAAGGATAAAAATCAAAGGAGAAAAGAAAAAAAAATGGAGGAAGTGGGAAAGGGGAAGGACTCCCTCCCACCAAACCTAGTCCAACTCGGTTTGGGGGGGGAGAGTCCTCCCCCCTGGCTCGGCCGACCCCTTGGGGATCCTTGGACCCCAAGGCAAGGCCCCCCTCCCTCCCACCTATATATACGGAGGTTTTAGGGCAGATTTGAGACGACTTTCCCACGGCTGCCCGACCACATACCTCCACGGTTTTTCCTCTAGATCGCGTTTCTGCGGAGCTCGGGCGGAGCCCTGCTGAGACAAGGTCATCACCAACCTCCGGAGCGCCGTCACGCTGCCGGAGAACTCTTCTACCTCTCCGTCTCTCTTGCTGGATCGAGAAGGCCGAGATCATCGTCGAGCTGTACGTGTGCTGAACGCGGAGGTGCCGTCCGATCGGTACTAGATCGTGGGACTGATCGCGGGATTGTTCGCGGGGCGGATCGAGGGACGTGAGGACGTTCCACTACATCAACCGCGTTCTCTAACGCTTCTGCTGTACGGTCTACAAGGGTACGTAGATCACTCATCCCCTCTCGTAGATGGACATCACCATGATAGGTCTTCGTGCGCGTAGGAAATTTTTTGTTTCCCATGCGACGTTCCCCAACAGTGGTATCAGAGCTAGGTTCATGCGTAGATGTCTTCTCGAGTAGAACACAAAAGTTTTTGTGGGCGGTGATGTGCGCTTTGCTGCCCTCCTTAGTCTTTTCTTGATTCCGCGGTATTGTTGGATTGAAGTGGCTTGGACCGACATTACTCGTACCCTTACGAGAGACTGGTTTCATCGTTACGAGTAACACCCTTTGCTCAAAGATGACTGGCAAGTGACGGTTTCTCCAACTTTAGTTGAATCGGATTTGACCGAGGAATTCCTTGGATGAGGTTAAATAGCAACTCATACATCTCCGTTGTGGTGTTTGCGTAAGTAAGATGCGATCCTACTAGATACCCTTGGTCACCACGTAAAACATGCAACAACAAAATTAGAGGACGTCTAACTTGTTTTTGCAGGGTATGATTGTGATGTGATATGGCCAAACGATGTGATGTGATATATTGGATGTATGAGATGATCATGTTGTAATAGAAATATCGACTTGCACGTCGATGGTACGGCAACCGGCAGGAGCCATAGGGTTGTCTTTATACTAACGTTTGTGCTTGCAGATGCGTTTACTATTTTGCTAGGATGTAGCTTTAGTAGTAATAGCATGAGTAGCACGACAACCCCGATGGCAACATGTTGATGGATGATCATGGTGTGGCGCCGGTGACAAGAAGATCGTGCCGGTGCTTTGTTGATGGAGATCAAGAAGCACGTGATGATGGCCATATCATGTCACTTATGAATTGCATGTGATGTTAATCCTTTTATGCACCTTATTTTGCTTAGAACGACGGTAGCATTATGAGGTGATCTCTCACTAAAATTTCAAGACGAAATTGTGTTCTCCCCGACTGTGCACCGTTGCTACAGTTCGTCGTTTCGAGACACCACGTGATGATCGGGTGTGATAGACTCAACGTTCACATACAACGGGTGCAAAATAGTTGCGCACGCGGAACACTCGGGTTAAGCTTGACGAGCCTAGCATGTGCAGACATGGCCTCGGAACACATGAGACCGAAAGGTCGATCATGAATCATATAGTTGATATGATTAGCATAGGGATGCTTACCACTGAAACTATACTCAACTCACGTGATGATCGGACTTGGGATAGTGTAAGTGGATCATGAACCACTCAAATGACTAGAGAGATGTACTTTTTGAGTGGGAGTTTAGCATATAATTTGATTAAGTTAAACTCTAATTATCTTGAACATAGTCTAAGTCCACATTGAATATATTTGTGTTGTAGATCATGGCTCACGCGACAGTCATCCTGAATTTTAATACGTTCCTAGAGAAAGCTAAGTTGAAAGATGATGGAAGCAACTTTGTAGACTGGGCTCGTAATCTTAAGCTAATCTTACAAGCTGGGAAGAAGGATTATGTCCTTAATGCTGCGCTAGGATATGAACCACCCGCTACGGCTGATCAGGATGTTAAGAACGCTTGGTTAGCACGTAAGGAGGACTACTCAATAGTTCAATGTGCAGTCTTGTATGGCTTAGAACCGGGACTTCAACGTCGCTTTGAGCGTCATGGAGCATTTGAGATGTTCCAGGAGTTGGAGTTTATCTTTCAGAAGAACGCCCAGATCGAGAGGTATGAGACCTCCGATAAATTCTATGCTTGCAAGATGGAGGAAAACTCGTCTGTCAGTGAACATGTGCTCAAAATGTCTGGGTACTCAAACCGTCTAGCTGAGCTGGGGATTGAACTCCCGCAAGAAGCTATCACTGACAGAATCCTTCAATCACTGCCGCCAAGCTATAAAGGCTTTGTGTTGAACTACAACATGCAAGGGATGAACAAGTCTCCCGGCGAGTTGTTTGCGATGCTGAAAGTCGCGGAGTCTGAACTCCGTAAAGAGCATCAAGTGTTGATGGTGAGCAAGACCACTAGTTTCAAGAGAAACGGCAAAGGCAAGAAGGGCAATTCGAAGAAGAGCGGCAAGCCTGTTGCCAATCCGCCGAAGAAACCCAAGGCTGGACCTAAGCCTGAAACGGAGTGCTTCTATTGCAAGGGTATGGGTCACTGAAAGCGCAATTGCCCCAAGTATCTGGCAGATAAGAAGGCGGGCAAAGAGAAATCAGGTATATTTGATATACATGTTATTGATGTGTACTTAACTGGCTCTCGTAGTAGTGCCTGGGTATTTGATACCGGTTCTGTTGCTCATATTTGCAACTCAAAACAGGAACTGCAGAATAGACGAAGGCTGGCGAAAGACGAAGTGACGATGCGCGTAGGAAATGGTTCCAAGGTTGATGCAATCGCCGTCGGCACAGTGTCACTTCAGCTACCATCGGGATTAGTGATGAACTTAAATCATTGTTATTTAGTGCCTGCGTTGAGCATGAACATTATATCTGGATCTTGTTTAATGCGAGACGGTTACTCTTTTAAGTCTGAGAATAATGGTTGTTCTATTTCTATGAGTAACATCTTTTATGGTCATGCACCGAATGTGAGAGGATTGTTCATATTGAATCTTGATAGCGATACGCATATACATAACATTGAGACCAAAAGAGTTAGAGTAAACAATGATAGCGCCATATTTTTGTGGCACTGCCGCTTGGGTCATATTGGTGTAAAGCGCATGAAGAAACTCCATGCTGATGGACTTTTGGAGTCACTTGACTTTGATTCACTTGACACGTGCGAACCATGCCTCATGGGCAAGATGACTAAGACTCCGTTCTCCGGAACAATGGAGCGTGCAAGTGACTTGTTGGAAATCATACATACCGATGTGTGTGGTCCGATGAGCGTAGAGGCACGCGGCGGATATCGTTATTTTCTCACCTTCACTGACGATTTAAGTAGATATGGTTATGTCTACTTGATGAAGCACAAGTCTGAAACATTTGAAAAGTTCAAGGAATTTCAGAGTGAAGTGGAAAATCATCGTAACAAGAAGATCAAGTTCCTACGGTCTAATCGTGGGGGTGAATATCTGAGTTTCGAGTTTGGTTCTCACTTAAGACAATGTGAAATTGTTTCGCAGTTAACACCGCCTGGAACACCACAGCGTAATGGTGTGTCCGAACGTCGTAATCGTACTTTGTTAGAGATGGTGCGATCTATGATGTCTCTTACTGATTTGCCGTTATCATTTTGGGGTTATGCATTAGAAACAGCTGCATTCACTTTAAATAGGGCACCATCAAAATCCGTTGAGATGACACCATACGAACTGTGGTATGGCAAAAGGCCAAAGTTGTCGTTTCTTAAAGTTTGGGGATGTGATGCTTATGTCAAAAAGCTTGAGCCTGAAAAGCTGGAACCCAAAGCGGAAAAGTGCGTCTTCATAGGTTACCCAAAAGAGACAGTTGGGTACACCTTCTATCTCAAATCCGAGGGCAAAGTGTTTGTTGCTAAAAACGGAGCTTTTCTCGAGAAGGAGTTTCTCTCGAGAGAATTGAGTGGGAGGAAGATAGAACTTGACGAGGTTGTCGAACCTCTCATCCCTCTGGATGGTGGCGCAGGGCAAGGGGAAACCTCTGTCATTGCGACGCCGGTTGAGGAGGAAGTTAATGATGATGATCATGAAACTCGAGTTCAAGTTTCTGTTGAACCACGCAGGTCGACGAGATCACGCGCTGCTCCAGAGTGGTACGGTAATCCCGTCTTATCAATCATGTTGTTAGACAACAATGAACCTGCGAATTATGAAGAAGCAATGGTGGGCCCAGATTCCAACAAATGGCTAGAAGCCATGAAATCCGAGATAGGATCCATGTATGAGAACAAAGTGTGGACTTTGGAGATACTACCTGAGGGCCGCAAGGCTATTCAGAACAAATGGATCTTTAAGAAGAAGACGGACGCTGACGGTAATGTGACCGTTTATAAAGCTCGACTTGTGGCAAAGGGTTTTTCACAAGTTCCAGGAATTGACTACGATGAGACTTTCTCACCCGTAGCGATGCTTAAGTCCGTCAGAATCATGTTAGCAATAGCTGCATTTTTCGATTATGAAATCTGGCAGATGGATGTCAAAACGGCGTTCCTTAACGGTTTCCTTAAGGAAGAGTTGTATATGATACAACCCGAAGGTTTTGTCGATCCTAAGAATGCTAACAAGGTGTGCAAGCTCCAGCGATCCATTTATGGACTGGTGCAAGCATCTCGGAGTTGGAACAAACGTTTTGATGAGGTGATCAAAGCATTTGGGTTTATACAAGTGGTTGGAGAATCTTGTATTTACAAGAAAGTGAGTGGGAGCTCTGTGGCGTTTCTAATATTATATGTGGAGGACATATTACTGATTGGAAACAACATAGAGCTTTTGGAGAGCATAAAAGGTTACTTGAATAAAAGTTTCTCTATGAAGGACCTAGGAGAAGCTGCTTACATTCTAGGCATTAAGATCTATAGGGATAGATCAAAACGCGTGATAGGACTTTCACAAAGCACATACCGTGATAAAGTTTTGAAGAGGTTCAAAATGGAACAGTCCAAGAAAGGGTTCTTGCCAGTTTTACAAGGTACGAGATTGAGTAAGACTCAGTGCCCAGCAACTGATGAAGATAGAGAGCATATGCGCTCCGTCCCCTATGCTTCAGCCATAGGTTCTATCATGTATGCGATGCTGTGCACTAGACCGGATGTTAGCCTGGCCATAAGTATGGCAGGTAGGTTCCAGAGTAATGCAGGAGTGGATCACTGGACAGCGGTCAAGAATATCCTGAAGTACCTGAAAAGGACTAAGGAGATGTTTCTCGTGTATGGAGGTGACGAAGAGCTCGCCGTAAAAGGTTACGTCGATGCAAGCTTTGACACAGATCCGGACGACTCTAAGTCGCAAACCGGATACGTATTTATTCTTAATGGGGGTGCAGTAAGCTGGTGCAGTTCCAAGCAAAGCGTCGTAGCAGATTCTACATGTGAAGCGGAGTACATGGCTGCCTCGGAGGCGGCTAAGGAGGGTGTCTGGATGAAGCAGTTCATGACGGATCTTGGAGTGGTGCCAAGCGCACTGGATCCAATAACCTTGTTCTGTGACAACACGGGTGCCATTGCCTTAGCAAAGGAACCACGGTTTCACAAGAAGACCAGACACATCAAACGACGCTTCAACCTCATCCGCGACTATGTCGAGGAAGAGGACGTAAATATATGCAAAGTGCACACGGATCTGAATGTAGCAGACCCGCTGACTAAACCTCTTCCACGGCCAAAACATGATCGACACCAGAACTGTATGGGTGTTAGATTTATTACAATGTAATTCACATGGTGATGTGAGGGCTAGATTATTGACTCTAGTGCAAGTGGGAGACTGTTGGAATTATGCCCTAGAGGCAATAATAAATATAGTTATTATTATAATTCCTGTATCAAGATAATAGTTTATTATCCATGCTATAATTGTATTGAATGAAGACTCATTTACATGTGTGGATACATAGACAAAACACCGTCCCTAGCATGCCTCTAGTTGGCTAGCCAGTTGATCAAAGATAGTCAGTGTCTTCTGATTATGAACAAGGTGTTGTTGCTTGATAACTGGATCACGTCATTAGGAGAATCACGTGATGGACTAGACCCAAACTAATAGACGTAGCATGTTGATCGTGTCATTTTGTTGCTACTGTTTTCTGCGTGTCAAGTATTTATTCCTATGACCATGAGATCATATAACTCACTGACACCGGAGGAATGCTTTGTGTGTATCAAACGTCGCAACGTAACTGGGTGACTATAAAGATGCTCTACAGGTATCTCCGAAGGTGTTAGTTGAGTTAGTATGGATCAAGACTGGGATTTGTCACTCCGTGTGACGGAGAGGTATCTCGGGGCCCACTCGGTAATACAACATCACACACAAGCCTTGCAAGCAATGTAACTTAGTGTAAGTTGCGGGATCTTGTATTACGGAACGAGTAAAGAGACTTGCCGGTAAACGAGATTGAAATAGGTATACGGATACTGACGATCGAATCTCGGGCAAGTAACATACCGAAGGACAAAGGGAATGACATACGGGATTATACGAATCCTTGGCACTGAGGTTCAAACGATAAGATCTTCGTAGAATATGTAGGATCCAATATGGGCATCCAGGTCCCGCTATTGGATATTGACCGAGGAGTCTCTCGGGTCATGTCTACATAGTTCTCGAACCCGCAGGGTCTGCATACTTAAGGTTCGACGTTGTTTTATGCGTATTTGAGTTAAATGGTTGGTTACCGAATGTTGTTCGGAGTCCCGGATGAGATCACGGACGTCCCGAGGGTTTCCGGAATGGTCCGAAAACGAAGATTGATATATAGGATGACCTCATTTGATTACCGGAAGGTTTTTCGGAGTTACCGGGAATGTACCGGGAATGACGAATGGGTTCGGGAGTTCACCGGGAGGGGGCAACCCACCCCGGGGAAGCCCATAGGCATTTGGGGAGCCACACCAGCCCTTAGTGGGCTGGTGGGACAGCCCACAAGTGACCTATGCGCCAAGGATAAAAATCAAAGGAGAAAAGAAAAAAAAAGGAGGAAGTGGGAAAGGGGAAGGACTCCCTCCCACCAAACCTAGTCCAACTCGGTTTGGGGGGGGGAGAGTCCTCCCCCCTGGCTCGGCTGACCCCTTGGGGATCCTTGGACCCCAAGGCAAGGCCCCCCTCCCTCCCACCTATATATACGGAGGTTTTAGGGCAGATTTGAGACGACTTTCCCACAGCTGCCCGACCACATACCTCCACGGTTTTTCCTCTAGATCGCGTTTCTGCGGAGCTCGGGCGGAGCCCTGCTGAGACAAGGTCATCACCAACCTCCGGAGCGCCGTCACGCTGCCGGAGAACTCTTCTACCTCTCCGTCTCTCTTGCTAGATCAAGAAGGCCGAGATCATCGTCGAGCTGTACGTGTGCTGAACGCGGAGGTGCCGTCCGTTCGGTACTAGATCGTGGGACTGATCGCGGGGCGGATCGAGGGACGTGAGGACGTTCCACTACATCAACCGCGTTCTCTAACGCTTCTGTTGTACGGTCTACAAGGGTACGTAGATCACTCATCCCCTCTCGTAGATGGACATCACCATGATAGGTCTTCGTGCGCGTAGGAAAATTTTTGTTTCCCATGCGACGTTCCCCAACACCGCAAAGTAATCCTCTATCACGAATCTCGTGATCTCGTCGGATTCATTAGAGGAAAACCTCAACTCTAGGGAGAACCAAAGCTTCACCGGGATTCCTATACGCAAGATATATCGCTAAGGTAAGGCAAGACTAGCAGGACCTCCCGTCGTGTCGACGACCCCGATAAGAGCCGCGTATGTCAGTCTCAGGACACGACGGATGGAAAATCCTACAAGAGCCAAACCTCAAGTTTCCCTGTGGTGGCCCCCGCAGTCTGTCCATTTTGGACCAACACTCATGACGAGCACTGGCCCGGGTTGTTGATTAAAGATCCTCGGGGTGATCATTCCCTATGCAGATTATTATTAAGTGATTAGAAAATTAACACCAATATTGAGTCCTGCGGGACAAGTCTTAACACTACGCGATTTATCGAGGGGTCCCCATAACAACCCCGAACGTATTAGGAGCGATCAATATGGAATCAAACACCGGTAGCCGGTAACTAGGGCGGCAATAACGGAACAAAGCACCCGGCAAAAGGCTAGGCCTTCCGTTGTTTACCAAGTATATAGGTGCATTAAATTAAATAACAGAATTTAAGATAATGATATCAAGCTCATGTTGTCACATGAGACAAAGCACCTGCATCTAGCAACGCTTAACATTAGTAGCTGAGCAAAGCCTACTTAGCCATTCAAGTTTTGCTAGGAAGGGTTAAGTGTTTGGTTTCATGGCATATCAAGAGGCAAATATTTCAATGGTAGGCAGCGAGCATATGACAAGGAAAACGTAAACTAGCATAACAAGTCTAGAGATGGAATCAAGGTCATGTCATCTTGCCTGTGAGATCCTCAACTTGGAATGGTTCTTGTTCGTCCTGCACGTACTCTCCTGAATCCACGTATTCGTTCTCCGATCCTGGTGCTACCCAACATAAGAATAACATACAATAAACAACAACACCTCAAGATGCAACAAGCACATGATGCATGAGATGAATATGAGCATGCATCACTATCTCTATCACTTACACAAGCATAAGGAGTGAATACATGTTCCTGGACAGAACTGTATCCTAAGATATTTTTACATGCATGAGAATGACATGATCATATGCATCTCGTGAAAACGATTCAAAACCATATAAAGAACATTACAATCGGAGCTACGGATCAACGGGAATCAAGAAACAAGATATGAAGCCCTACGTGTCAAAATCATCACCACACACTCAAATGGCACAACTCTGGTATTTCCAGGTTGCCAAGACATAAAACAAACCATCATGGATGGGGTGGAGCGAAGAATAACACCACATCATCAACCAAGCACTCACAAACATCAAAATGACAAAACTACACAATCTGCCTTAAACTGCATCATAGCTCTTTGTGAGCTACATGCAAAGCACCTACAGCCATCCAACTATGACAAATAATATATGTGGCTGTATCTAGACAATAATACTATAAGGACAAGCAAGAATCACACAAAAAGGAATTAAATACAGAAAGATACAGGGCTGCAAACTTGCCCAAAAACATCAGTTTTCAGGGACTTGGTGAAAATTCCAGATTCTTACTTTCTGTCTATGCTCTGAAGCATTTTGACAGCAGCCAAAACAATACCTACAGGACTCCAAATGAAACGAAATTTTACAGGGAGCTAGACAAACATATCAGGTCCAACTTTCTAGTTGAAATCTAAGGCTAGATCACAACACATTGACCTGCACAACCTCATCAACAGGAGAAGAAAATATAACCAGATTCTCAGACTTAGTGAAAATCTCAGATTTTCACTAATCTGGAATTTCAGCCACATGCCTACTTTGAGTGGGCATAACTTGCACATATGGAATACTAAACATGAATTGATACCAACATGTGGTAGAAGGGGTCACCCTCTACTACCACAACCAAGAATCAATCACGAAGACTCTCCACAACTCATGGAACCAAGCTCTAAACATAGAAGAAAATGAAGATATGTCATCTCCATAAAATGTTCCAATGGCACAAATGATTTAACCAATGGATTCCTGGTATCTTTCTACCCCAAAACCATATAAAATATGCATGCACTTGTTTGGAGCAAGTGGCCTCAAACTAGGAAGGAGGAAACTACAAGAATCTTACATGTGAATAGTGCAACACTACATGTGCAAAAATTACTAGAACACTATCTACACTAGCACTTGCATGACCACAACACCAATGTTGACATGAGGGTTTTGACCCCATGTGTGTGTGCCATGGCCATCACCATTCCCAATCATATCTACAAGGCAACACACCCACACAAGAAACATGCACCACTCACATATGGACATATGAAGATGCACCTTGTTCTAGTAGGTGGGGATTCCACACACACAAGCACATGCTCAAAATCCAGGGTGCACATGAAATATGTTCATGTGTGTGTGTGCTTCACACACACCACTCCACATCCACACAAGTATATGCACACTAAGTCACATAAGCACAATTTATGCCTTTCCACACACACAAACATTCCAAGGGCACATGAGCCCTAGTCCATGAGTTTAAGATGCACACCACACATGCACCACAATCACCTCATGTAGGTGAGCCAACACACACACCATCTACACATGCACACGTCAAAATATACTAGGCACTAGATGCTGTTGTGAGGGAGGAAAAATCACCCTCATGGTGTGATGCACACCACCACAGCAACTTCTCAAACCAAGGTGACCAAGGTGCAAACAGCACAAGAAATCAATTACATAGAACAAAAAAATAAAAGGAGGGGGAAGAGGATTCGGACCCTGTACCCCTCCTGGTAACCACAGCACCACTACCACCCTAGTAGGGAGCAGGCACTCGACAGAACAGGGCTTCACAGCAGAGTAAGCTGTCCTACTGTGGCAACCACTGTTCTGAAATTATATGCAAAAAAGGGGGGAGTGCATCCCCTAGGAATCGATCCCTGCACCTCGCGAGAACAACCACAAGACACCAACCATTGCGCTACACTACGGCTACTGACAGAGAGGAGGAGGTATCTCTGAAGAGCAACCCCTCTGCTAGGAATCACTACGTCGGCGACCGAACCAGAGGAGGACGGCGGCGACTACCACGGCTACCTACGATCACTACACACTACTAGGGCGAAGCAGGATCCACAGGGGATCCATTCCCGCCTCGAAAAGAACCTGTCGTTGCATCTAGCAACGGGCACAACCATCAACTCTACTCGCTGCTTGCTGCCATTGCACCCGAGCAGAGCACCTCGACGATGAGCTCGAGCTACGCCTCGCTAGAGAGGGAAGAGAAGGGATGGCGGCTGCTCACCGAGGGGGAAGGAGAGGAGAGGACGACGGCGTCGTGGAAGAAGAAGAAGCCGCGTTGTTCTGTTGCAGGAAGAAGCCGCCGGAGCCGAGGAAGGAGGTGCACGTCGGGGACGTCGAGGAAGAAGTCCCGGCTCCGGCTCCGCGCAAAAATGGAACCCCTCATGGGTCCTCTTGCTTGCGCAGCTACGGGGAGGCGACGAGGTCGACGCTACACCAGCGTCGAGCTCGACCCGGAGCTGCTCATGGCGTTGGGGACGATGAGGGACTCCCTGGCGGTGCTGGAGGGAGAAGACGAGGGAGAGGAGGAACCCTAGCCGCCTGGGGGACGGAGAGGAGAGCTTATATCGCCCTAGGGGGGTGAGCTGGAGCCGCAAGATCGAGGTCACGGTGATCGGGAGGCTGTGGCTGGATCGTATAGGGTGACGTAGACGCGAGGAAGAAGAGGGACGCGTATGGGCTGCTGCAGCGAAGAGTTTATGGGCCAGGGAGGAGTTGGGCTGTTGCTGTGAAGGTTGAGAGAAAGAGGAAAACCTAGCCCTCTCTAATAAACAAACAACATGACAGCAACTGAAATCCTAGGCAAAACTAAGGGCATAAAATTAGAGATAAAATACCCGTGGGCATAAGGGAATTATGCCCCAAATAAATAGAATACCAAAATGACTATTTGGCAGCTAAAAATAATTGCCAATCAGATTTAAATAAATCTGAAATAAAGGAAAACCTCAAGCAAAAGAGGTTTTAAAAACCCCTCTCCTACATGCCCACACTCCAACTAAAATGCACTGAAGGTGTAACATTTTTTAAAACAGCATAGGAGCAAATAGGTTTTGAACTTGGGAATAAAGAGAGAAAAGGTTTGATACTAACAAGGGGGTTTGAAAAATAATGCCAAGCACCATACTCCACTACTTCACACCACATCATCACATGTGCATCATCACATGTAATGACGAGATCACATCCAACACAAGACCACAAACACCACATGGAATCATATGACCACATGCAACAACAAGAACACATGGCATGAAACATTATGATATGCATGCATGCAAGGGAGACAAAAAAATAAGAGACACATGAAATCATACATGCAAAGGGGCTCTCTCATAACAATGCCAAGGTGGTCCCACATGGAAGGTTACAAAAATGGAAAGCTTTACACTTGGGGCGCTACATCTTAAGAGGACTCTCAAAGAGAGTCTTAGTGGAAACACTTCTAGGAGCAAAAGCAAAGGTAGTAAGACCAATTGGAATCTCATTTCTAATTCTATTTAAGAGAGGTATCTCTTCCAAGGTCTTCACAGTTTCAACACCCTTAGCAATAGGTATACTTGTTTTGGGTTGAGGAACCTTGGGTACGTTAAAGAACCTAGGTCCCTTCCTTGCTGGGGTTTCTACCTTTTTAGTCTTGATGGAGGATAGAGTAGTTCCTAACGTTTCAAAAATATCCTCGATCTTATCAATCCTAGAAGGATCCACATCATGGGATTTAAGAGTCTCCAAGATTTTGTAAAAATTGTTCATGGAGCAATCAAGTCTATTTAAGTTCCCTTGAATCCTACGATCTACATTAATTTTACCCATGCTTGGCATCTCTAGCTCTATTTTCTCAAGTTTACTCATAACATGAGATAAAGTGATATCATCCTTTATGTCAACAATAGGTGGGATTCCGACAAGATTTTCCATAACGTTAAGGGCCTCCCCAACGGGAGCTTCCAAGAAATTCCCTCCTATTGCTGTGTCTAGAACAAACCTATGCCAAGAAGTAATACCAACATACAAATTTATAAGCAAAATAGTGGTGGATTGCTTCTTGGTGGCTCTATCTTGAGAATTTTTAATTCTATACCAAGCATCTTTCAACTTTCTCCAACCCTCTGTTTGAAGGTGAGAATCTCTCCTTCGGGTGCAACACTAGAGGCAAAGGATTTAGGCATACCGACAAGGCAAAGTAACTAATTTTTTTTGTGGTTTTTTGGGTAAAAGACTCTAAATCACAAACTAAAAAGCAAAGTAACAATACTAAAAAGCAAAGGTAAAAGATAGTGTGCAAATCCCCTATCTTGAAGATTGAAGTCCCCGGCAACGGCGCCAGAAATTCGCTTGATGACGAGGTGATATATATGCTTCTCATCCCTCGTTGGACCCCAAGTGGAAGGTGGAGATGTAGTCAGCAGAAAATTTCCCTTACACGGAGACTGTAAGGTTTACCGAACCAGGGGGACTCCTAGGATCAACAAGTAGGTGTCTTCCACCCTCGCGCTAGAGAAGACATGGACCTGCACACACGACAAATAACTTTGCTCCCAACGAGTACAGAGAGGTTGTCAATATCTCGGCCTTGTAGTTTGCAAAGGATCAAAACACAAGCAGGAAGGTAATAGTGATTGCAACGGGAAAGTAAATAAAGCGGTAAATAGTGGAGGTGTAAGCAATGATGGTGATATGGACCGGAGTCACATGACGTTCACTAGTGATGTCTCTCTCCCAGAAGACGATAAAAAACTATGCTACGGTAAACAAATCACAGTTGGGCAATTGACAGAATTATGATCGCACCGCAATGCTAATTATGCTCCTTGATAGTAAGAGGTTCAATAGTAATGGGCAATACGCCAAGACAAGTAGATCGTTTATTCATCAGCATCTACTTACTAATCATCCACCTTGAGATTGTTAGAAATATGCCCTAGAGGCAATGATAAATAGTTATTATTATATTTCCTGTTTAAAGATAATTGCTTATTATCCATGCTATAGTTGTATTGAATGAAAACATAGATACATGTGTGGATAAATAGACATAACAATATCCCTAGCAAGCTTCTAGTTGGCTAGCCAGTTGATCAAGGATAGTCAAGGTTTTCTGACTATGTGCAAAGTGTTGTTGCTTGATAACTGGATCACATCATTAGGGGAATCATGTGATGGACTAGACCCAAACTATGAACGTAGCATATTGATCGTGTCATTTTATTGCTATTTTTTTGCGTGTCAAGTATTTGTTCCTATGACCATGAGATCATATAACCCACTGGCACCGGAGGGATGCCTTGTGTGTATCAAACGTCACAACGTAACTGGGTGACTATAAAGGTGCTCTACAGGTATCTCCAAAGGTGTCCGTTGGGTTAGCATGGATCAAGACTGGGATTTGTCACTCCGTGTGACGGAGAGGTATCTCGGGGCCCACTCGGTAATACAACATCACACACAAGCCTTGTAAGCAATGTGACTAAGTGTAAGTCATGGGATCTTGTATTACAAAACGAGAAAAGAGACTTGCCGGTAACGAGATTGAAATAGGTATGTGGATACCGATGATCGAATCTCGGGCAAGTAACATACCGAAGGACAAAGGGAATGACATACGGGATTGCCTGAATCCTTGACACTGAGGTTCAACCGATAAGTTATTCGGAGAATATGTAGGATCCGATATGGGCATCCAGGTCTCGCTATTGGATATTTACCGAGGAGTAGCTCGGGGCATGTCTGCATAGTTCTCGAACTCGCAGGGTGTGCACACTTAAGGTTCGACGATGTTTTACTATAGTTGAGTTACATGTGTGGTTATCGAATGTTGTTCGGAGTCCTGGATGAGATCACGGACGTCACGAGGGTTTCCGGAATGGTCCGAAGACGAAGATTGATATATAGGATGACCTCATTTGATTACTGGAAGGTTTTCGGACATTACCGAGAATGTACCGGGAGTGACGAATGGGTTCCGGATGTTCACCAGGAGGGGCCAGCCCACCCGGCGAAGCCCATAGGCCTTAGGGGTGGCGCACCAGCCCTTTGTGGGCTGGTGGGATGCTACTGCAACAAAATACCTTCCAACGGCGCCAGAAATACTTCTGACATTTGCTGGGTATCCCTGGCAATGGCGCCAGAAATAGGCACATCGACGGGAGAGTACTTTGCTTGATCTTTCTGTTGTGGCTACGCCTTAAGGGACTTCATAGGCAAGTATGCAAAGGATTTCCCTCGTGGCCTTGGAGCCTTGCGTTGGTGTTCGCTCGAAGCGGAAAGGGTGATGTAGCGTAGCGGTGGTAAGTATTTCCCTTAGTTTGAGAACCAAGGTATCAATCCGGCGGAAGAGTATCTCAAGATCCTGGACAAACACAAAAGCTTGCACCCAACGCTATGAAGGGGTTGTCAATCCCTTATAGATTGTTTGCCAAGTGAGAACTGAAAGCAACAAAGTAACAAAGCAAAGTAAAAGCGGAGTTGTAAATGATGGATGTGAATAGACCCGGGGGCCGTAGTGTTTACTACTGGCTTCTCTCATGAAAGCTAGTACACGGTGGGTGAACAAATTACTGTCGAGCAATTGATCGAACTGTGCAGAGTCGTGACGATATCTATGCAATGATTATTTCTATAGGCATCACGTCCGAAACAAGTAGACCAATATTGTCTGCATCTACTACTATTACTCCACACGACGACCGCTATCCAGCATGCATCTAGTGTATTAAGTCCATAAGAACAGAGTAACGCCTTAAGCAAGATGACATGATGTAGAGGGATAATATTAAACCAATGATAAAAACCCCATCTTTTTACCCTTGATGGCAACTGCTTGATGTGTGCCTTGCTGCCCCTACTTTCACTCGGAAAGGTCACCACATGGCAGAACCCAAAACCAAGCACTTCTCCCATTGCAAGAATCATAGATCTAGTTGGCCAAACAAAACCCAAGACTCGGAGAGACTTACAAGGATATCAAATCATGCATAAAATAAATCAGCAAAGACTCAAATATATATCATAGATAATCTGATCACAAGTCCACAATTCATCGGATCTCAACAAACACACCGCCAAAGAAGATTACATTGGATAGATCTCCATGAAGATCATGGAGAACTTTGTATTGAAGATCCAAGAGAGAGAAGAAGCCATCTAGCTACTAACTACGGACCCGTAGGTCTGAAGTGAACTACTCACGAGTCATTGGAGGGGCGATGATGATGATGAAGAAGCCCTCCACCTCCAAAGTCCCCTCCGGTAGGGCGCCGGGAAGGGTCTCCAGATGAGATCTCGCGGAAACGGAAGTTTGCGGCGGCGAAAAAGTATTTTCGAGGCTCCCCTGATTTTTTGTGGAATATTTGGGAATATATAGGTGCAAGACCTAGGTCAGGAGGCGGCCAGGGAAGCCACAAGCTTGCCCACCGCCGCCTCCCCCTGATGGCGGGGTGGGAGCTTGTGGGCTCCCTGGGGCCCACCTGGCCTGGCCCAAAGGCTCCCTGGTCTTCTTCCGTTCGGGAAAAAATCATTTCGGGGTTTTTCTTCCGTTTGGACTCCGTTCCAAAATCAGATCTGAAAAGAGTCAAAAACACGGGAAAACGAGAACTGGCACTTGGCACTGAATCAATAAGTTAGTCCCAAAAAAGATATAAAAAGGTACATAAAACATACAAAGAAGACAAGATAACAGCGTGAAACCATCAAAAATTATAGATACGTTTGAGACGTCTCATGGGACAGCCCCAAAAGGGCCCTATGCGCAGGAGATAGAAAATCAAAGTGAAAAGGAAAAAAAGGTGGGAAGGAAGGGAAGGACTCCACCTTCCAATCCTAGTTGGACTAGGATTGGAGGTGGACTCCTCCACCTCCTTGGCCGGCGCACCCTTGGGGTCTTGGACCCCAAGGCAAGCCTCCCCTCCCCTCCTCCTATATATAGTGGAGTTCTAGGGCTGATTTGAGACAACTTTTGCCACGGCAGCCCGACCACAAACACCACGGTTTTTCCTCTAGATCGTATTCCTGTGGAGCTCGGGCGGAGCCCTGCAGGAGTAGATCCTTCACCACCACCGGAGCGCCGACACGCTGCCGGAGAACTCATCTACTTCTTCGTCTTGCTTGCTGGATCAAGAAGGCCGAGATCATCATCGAGTTGTACGTGTGCTGAACGCGGAGGTGTCGTCCGTTCGGCACTAGATCGGAGTGGATCGTGGGACGGTTCGTGGGACGGCTCGCGGGGCGGATCGAGGGACGTGAGGACTTTCCACTACATCAACCGCGTTTCTTAACGCTTCCTGCTGTGCGGTCTACAAGGTTACGTAGATCCAAATCTCCTCTCGTAGATGGACATCACCATGATAGGTCTTCGTGCGCGTAGGAAAATTTTTGTTGCCCATGCGACGTTCCCCAACAGTGGCATCATGAGCTAGGTTCATGCGTAGATGTAATCTCGAGTAGAACACAAAGGGTTTTGTGGACGGTGGTGTTCGATTTGCTGCCCTCCTTAGTCTTTTATCAATTCGGCGGTATTGTTGGATTGAAGCGTCCCGGACCGACATTATTCGTACGCTTACGAAAGACTGGTTTCATCGCTTGACATGCAACCTCGTTGCATAAAGATGACTGACGGGTGTCTGTTTCTTCAACTTTAGTTGAATTGGTTTTCACCGAGGCGGTCCTTGGAGAGGTTAAATAGCAATTTGCACATCTCCGTTGTGGTTTTTGCGTAAGTAAGATGCGATCTACTAGATACCCATAGCAGCCACGTAAAACATGCAACAACAATTAGAGGACGTCTAACTTGTTTTTGCAGGGTATGCTTGTGATATGATTTGGCCAATGACGTGATGTGATATATTGGATATATGAGATGATCATGTTGTAATAGTTAATATCGACTTGCACGTCGATGGTACGGCAACCGGCAGGAGCCATAGGGTTGTCTTTAAGCTAACGTTTGTGCTTGCAGATGCGTTTACTATATTGCTAGGACGTAGCTTTAGTAGTAATAGCATGAGTAGCACGACAACCCCGATGGCGACACGTTGATGGAGCTCATAATGATGGAGATCATGGTGTGGCACCGGTGACAAGAAGATCGTGTCGGTGCTTTGGTGATGGAGATCAAGAAGCACATGGTGATGGCCATATCATGTCACTTATGAATTGCATGTGATGTTAATCCTTTTATGCACCTTATTTTGCTTAGAACGACGGTAGCCTTATGAGGTGATCTCTCACTAAAATTTCAAGACGAAATTGTGTTCTCCCCGACTATGCACCGTTGCTACAGTTCGACGTTTCGAGACACCACGTGATGATCGGGTGTGATAGACTCAACGTTCACATACAATGGGTGCAAAACAGTTGCACACGCGGAACACTCGGGTTAAGCTTGACGAGCCTAGCATGTGCATACATGGCCTCGGAACACATTAGACCGAAAGGTCGAGCATGAATCATATAGTTGATATGATTAGCATAGGGATGCTTACCAATGAAACTATCCTCAACTCACGTGATGATCGGACTTGAACTAGTGAAATTGGATCATGTACCACTCAAATGACTAGAGAGATGTACTTTTTGAGTGGTAGTTTAGCAAGAATTTGATTAGTTAAACTCTAATTATCTTGAACATATTCTAAGTCCACTTTGAAAATATTTTTGTTGTAGATCAATGGCTCACGCGTCAGTCACCATGAATTTTAATACGTTCCTAGAGAAAGCTAAGTTGAAAGATGATGGAAGCAACTTTGTAGACTGGGATCATAATCTTAAGTTGCTCCTGCAAGCTGGGAAGAAATATTATGTCCTTAATGCTGTGCTAGGAGATGAACCACCTGCCGCGGCTGACCAAGATGCTAAGAACGCTTGGTTAGCACGCAAGGAGGATTACTCAGTAGTTCAATGTCCAGTCTTGTATGGCTTAGAGTCGGGGCTTCAACGTAGCTTTGAACGTCATGGAGCATATGAGATGTTCCAGGAGTTGAAGTTATCTTTTAGAAGAACGCCTGGATCGAGAGGTATGAGACCTCCGATAAATTCTATGCTTGCAAGATGGAGGAGAATTCATCTGCCAGTGAACATGTGCTCAAAATGTCTGGGTACTCAAACCGTCTAGCTGAGCTGGGGATTGAACTCCCGCAAGAGGCTATCACTGACAGAATTCTTCAATCACTGCCACCAAGCTATAAGAGTTTGTGTTGAACTATAACATGCAAGGGATGAACAAGTCACCCGACGAGTTATTCGCGATGCTGAAAGTCGCAGAGTCAGAACTCCGTAAACATCAAGTGTTGATGGTGAATAAGACCAGTAGTTTCAAGAGAAACGTCAAAGGAAAGAAGGGTAATTCAAAGAAGAGCGGCAAGCCTGCTGCCAATCCGATGAAGAAGCCCAAAAACTGGACCTAAGCCTGAAACAGAGTGCTATTATTGCAAGGGTATGAGTCAGTGGAAGCGCAACTGCCCCAAGTATTTGGCTGATAAGAAGGCTGACGAAGGATGAAGTGACGATGCGCGTGGGAAATGGTTCCAAGGTTGATGCAATCGCCGTCGGCACAGTTTCACTTCAGTTACCATCAGGATTAGTTATGAACTTAAATAAATGTTATTTAGTGCTTGCGTTAAGCATGAACATTATATCTGGATCTTGTTTATTGCGAGACGGTTACTCGTTTAAGTCAAAGAATAATGGTTGTTCTATTTGTATGAGTAATATCTTTTATGGTCATGCACCCAATGTGAGAGGATTGTTCATATTGAATCTTGATAGTGATAATACACATATACATAACATTGAGACCGAAAGAGTTAGAGTTAACAATGATAGCGCCATGTTTTTATGGCACTGACGCTTAGGTCATATTGGTGTAAAGCGCATGAAGAAACTCCATACTGATGGACTTTTGGAGTCACTTGACTTTGATTCACTTGACACGTGCGAACCATGCCTCATGGGCAAGATGACTGAGACTCCGTTCTCCGGAACAATGGAGCGTGCAAGTGACTTGTTGGAAATCATACATACCGATGTGTGTGGTCCGATGAGTGTGGAGGCACGCGGCGGATATCGTTATTTTCTCACCTTCACTGATGATTTGAGTAGATATGGTTATGTCTACTTGATGAAGCATGAGTGTGAGACATTTGAAAAGTTCAAACAATTTCATAGTGAAGTCGAAAATCATCGTAACAAGAAGATCAAGTTCCTACGGTCTGATCGTGGGGGTGAATATCTGAGTTTCGAGTTTGGTGCTCACTTAAGACAATGTGGAATTGTTTCACAGTTGACACCGCCTGGAACACCACAGCGTAATGGTGTGTCCAAACGTCGTAATCATACTTTATTGGAGATGGTGCGATCTATGATGTCTCTTACTGATTTGTCGTTATCTTTTTGGGGTTATGCATTAGAAACAGCTGCATTCACTTTAAATAGGGCACCATCAAAATCCGTTGAGACGACACCATACGAACTGTAGTATGGCAAAAGACCAAAGTTGTCGTTTCTTAAAGTTTGGGGATGTGATGCTTACGTCAAAAAGCTTCAGCCTGAAAAGCTGGAACCCAAAGCGGAAAAGTGTGTCTTCATAGGTTACCCAAAAGAGACAGTTGGGTATACCTTCTATCTCAAATCCGAGGGCAAAGTGTTTGTTTCTAAAAACGGAGCTTTTCTTGAGAAGGAGTTTCTCTCGAAAGAATTGAGTGGGAGGAAGATAGAACTTGATGAGTTTGTCGAACCTCTAATTCCTCTTGATGGTGGCGCAGGGCAAGGGGAAACCCATGTTGCTGCGGCACCGGTTGAGGAACAAGTTGATGATGATGATCATGAAACTTCGGATCAAGTTACTGTCGGACCTCGCAGGTCGACAAGATCACGTACTGCTCCCGAGTGGTACGGTAATCCTGTCTTGACGATTATGTTGTTGGACAACAATGAAGCTGCGAATTATGAAGAAGCAATGGTGGGCCCGGATTCCAACAAATGGCTGGAGGCCATGAAGTCCGAGATAGGATCCATGTACGAGAACAAAGTGTGGACTTTAGAGGTACTACCTCAAGGCCGCAAGGCTATTCAGAACAAATGGATCTATAAGAAGAAGACGGACGCAGACGGTAATGTGACCGTTTGTAAAGCTCGACTTGTGGCAAAGGGTTTTTCACAAGTTCAAGGAATTGACTACGATGAGACTTTCTCACCGGTAGAGATGCTTAAGTCTGTCTGAATCATGTTAGCAATAGCTGCCTTTTACGATTATGAAATCTGGCAGATGGATGTCAAAACGGTGTTCCTTAACGGTTTTATTAAGGAAGAGTTGTATATGATGCAACCCGAAGGTTTTGTCGATCCTAAGAATGCTGACGAAGTGTGCAAGCTCCAGCGATCCATTTATGGACTGGTGCAAGCATCTCGGAGTTGGAATAAGCGTTTTGATCAAGTGACCAAAGCATTTGGGTTTATACAAGTGGTTGGAGAATCTTGTATTTACAAGAAAATGAGTGGGAGCTCTGTGGTGTTTCTAATATTATATGCGGACGACATATTGCTGATTGGAAACAACGTGGAGCTTTTGGAGAGCATAAAAGGTTACTTGAATAAAAGTTTCTCTATGAAGGACCTAGGAGAAGATGCATACATTCTAGGCATTAAGATCTATAGGGATAGATCGAAACGCCTGATAGGACTTTCACAAAGCACATACCTTGATAAAGTTTTGAAGAAGTTCAAAATGGATCAGTCCAAGAAAGGGTTCTTGCCAGTGTTACAAGGTATAAAATTGAGTAAGACTGAGTGCCCAGCAACTTCGGAAGATAGAAAGACAATGAGTTTCGTCCCCTAAACTTCAGTCGTAGGTTCTATCATGTATGCAATGTTGTGCACTAGACCAGACGTGAGCTTGGCCATAAGTATGGCAGCCAGGTTTCAGAGTAATCCAGGAGTGGATCACTAGACGGCGGTCAAGAATATTCTGAAGTACCTGAAAAGGACTAAGGAAATATTTCTCGTGTATGGAGGTGACAAGGAGCTCGTCGTAAAAGGTTACGTCGATGCAAGTTTTGACACCGATCCGGATGACTCTAAGTCTCAAACCGGATACGTATTTATTCTTAATCCGGATGACTCTCCAAGCAGAGCGTCGTAGCAGATTCTACATGTGAAGCGGAGTACATGGCTGCCTCTGAGGCGGCAAAGGAGGGTGTCTGGATGAAGCACTTCATGACAGATCTTGGAGTTGTGCCGAGCGCACTAGATCCATTGACTCTATTATGTGACAACACTGGTGCCATTGCCTTAGCAAAGGAACCAAGGTTTCACAAAAAGACCAAACACATCAAACGACGCATCAACCTCATCCGCGACTACGTCAAGTTAGAGGACGTGAATATTTGCAAAGTGCACACGGATCTGAATGTAGCAGACCCACTGACTAAACCTCTTCCACGGGCAAAATATGATCAGCACCAGAACTGTATGGGTGTTCGATTTATTACAATGTAAATCGCATGGCGATGTGAGGACTAGATTATTGACTCTAGTGCAAGTGAGAGACTGTTGGAAATATGCCCTAGAGTCAATGATAAATAGTTATTATTATATTTCATGTTTCGTTTATTATCCATGATATAATTTTATTGAATGAAAACATAGATACATGTGTGGATAAATAGACATAAAATATCCCTAGCAAGCCTCTAGTTGGCTAGCCAGTTAATCAAGGATAGTCAAGGTTTTCTGACTATGTGCAAAGTGTTGTTGCTTGATAACTGGATCACATCATTAGGGGAATCATGTGATTGACTAGACCCGAACTATGAACGTAGCATATTGATCGTGTCATTTTATTGCTATTGTTTTCTGCGTGACAAGTATTTGTTCCTATGACCATGAGATCATATAACCCACTCGCACCGGAGGGATGCCTTGTGTGTATCAAACGTCACAACGTAACTGCGTGACTATAAAGGTTCTCTACAGGTATCTCCGAAGGTGTCCGTTGGGTTAGTATGGATCAAGGCTGGGATTTGTCACTCCGTGTGACGGAGAGGTATCTCGGGGCCCACTCGGTAATACAACATCACACACAAGCCTTGCAAGCAATGTGACTAAGTGTAAGTCACGGGATCTTGTATTACGGAACAAGAAAAGAGACTTGCCAGTAACGAGATTGAAATAGGTATGCATATACCGACGATCGAATCTCGGGCAAGTAACATACCGAAGGACAAAGGGAATGACATACGGGATTGCCTGAATCCTTGACACTGAGGTTCAACCGATAAGTTATTCGGAGAATATGTAGGATCCAATATGGGCATCCAGGTCCTGCTATTGGATATTGACCGAGGAGTACCTCGGGGCATGTCTGCATAGTTCTCAAACCCGCAGGGTCTGCACACTTAAGGTTCGGCGATGTTTTAGTATAGTTGAGTTATATGTGTGGTTACCGAATGTTGATCGGAGTCCCGGATGAGATCACGGACGTCACGAGGGTTTTCGGGATGGTCCGGAGACGAAGATTGATATATAGGATGACCTCATTTGATTACCGAAAGGTTTTCGGACATTACCGGGAATGTACCGGGAGTGACGAATGGGTTCCGGATGTTCACCGGGAGGGGCCAGCCCACCCAGGGAAGCTCGTATGCCTTAGGGGTGGCGCACCAGCCCTTAGTGGGCTGGTGGGACAGCCCAAAAAGGGCCCTATGCGCAGGTGATAGAAATTCAAAGTGAAAAGGAAAAAAAAGGTGGGAAGGAAGGGAAGGACTCCACCTTCCAATCCTAGTTGGACTAGGATTGGAGGTGGACTCCTCCACCTCCTTGGCCGGCGCACCCTTGGGGTCTTGGACCCCAAGGCAAGCCTCCCCTCCCCTCCTCCTATATATAGTGGAGTTCTAGGGCTGATTTGAGACAACTTTTGCCACGGCAGACCGACCACAAACACCACGGTTTTTCCTCTAGATCGTATTTATGCGGAGCTCGGGCGGAGCCCTGCAGGAGTAGATCCTTCACCACCACCGGAGTGCCGTCACGCTGTTGGAGAACTCATCTACTTGTCCGTCTTGCTTGCTGGATCAAGAAGGCCGAGATCATCGTCGAGCTGTACGTGTGCTGAACGCGGATGTGTCGTCCGTTCAACACTAGATTGGAGCGGATCGTGGGACAGATCATGGGACGGTTCGTGGGGCGGTTCGCAGGGCGGATCGAGGGACATGAGGACGTTCCACTACATCAACCGCGTTTCTTAACGCTTCCTGCTGTGCGATCTACAAGGGTACGTAGATCCAAATCTCCTCTCGTAGATGGACATCACCATGATAGCTCTTCGTGCACGTAGGAAATTTTTTGTTTCCCATGCGACGTTCCCCAATAGAGATATCTATCAAGAACATCTCTCCGGTATGAAGTTGCGAGCCCCACCCAAAGTGTAAACTCAAAGCAACGGACAACTACATTAACAAACTGTGCGTAAGGTAAACAATCCTTGCAACCGTGGTCACAAGCACCATTGTTTTCTCCTTGGTGGCAACAAGCACATCCCCTAGTCTCATGTTTCTATCACTCAAGCTAGACATCGAGGGGCCCGAACCCACAATCATGCATAACGCTCCCTCTTGGTGTTACGATCTACTACTTGGCCAAAGCAATAAAAAGCAACGGAGAACATGCAAGAATCACTAAGGAACATAATATAAAAGGATAATCAAATATAAAACTCATAACAATCTGAACATAATCTCATAATCCATCGGATCCCAACAAACCGAGCATAGCAATAGCAAGAGAATTACATAGATGCCTTGATCATGTAGGGCAGCTCACAAGGACTAACCATTGAAGCACAAGATTGGAGAGAAGACATCACATAGCTACTGGTCATGGACTCATGGTCGAAGGGAAACTACTCATGGCACATCCAGGAAGCGTCCATGGCGGTGGAGAAGCTCCCGGAGGTCAATTCTCCCTCCAGCGGGGTGCCGGAAAGAGGTCTCCAGACGCTCCCGATCTCGGAAGCTCTGCGGCGGTGGAACGATGGAGAAATTCGCGATTCTAGATAGTCTGCGAGGGTTTCCTCTCGGAACACTAAATATAGGCCAAAGGAGGGCACCCGAGGAGGTGGCCCCCACCCAAGCGACCTCTTGGCGCGGCCTGGGGCCTGGCCGCGCCAGGAGGCCGGCTGGGAGGCCCCTCGTCCCCCTCTGGCCCTCCTTCGATGATCCCGAAGCTTTTGTTTCGCTGATTTTTATTATTATTATTCTGGATTTTTTCGGGCTTCCGAAAATTGGGTAAAAGCCCCTACAAAAATATCATCAGCGGACAGAAACTGGCACTGGGTACATTGAGTTAGTAGGTTAGTCCAAATATGTGTAAAAAGATATAAAAGTGTATTAAAACATGTAACAATGTCACCCAAAATATCATGGAACAAGCAGAAATTATAGATATGTTTGGGACATATCAAATGCAAAATGGAATGATAGTTTCATTTTACTTGGGCTAATGTGAATGTCATGGGGCAGTACTTGATGTTGCTTCCATAGTTCATTCCCTTACCTTAATCGTGCTTAGTAGAGGTCTGCGTAATGCATACGTTCCAAGGAAATGTTTTAGGGGGAGTATAGCCCCCGCTTGCCCCCTTGGCTCCGCACCTAGGCCCCATTGGCGAGCACCCGGGTATCGAGAAATTGGAGCTCGGGGCATGTACAATTATGGCATATGGATACAGATGTCTCATGACAAAAAATAACTTGAGGCGTCTATATTGATTTTTTTCTCTTCAATGCAATCTATCACTAGTGGACCACATCAAAGAATAGAAAAGGACTGTGCTAACTTCCAGTCGTCCGGACGTTAGCGACAGATTCGGACGATCTCCCTCTCGCGACCCGCACGTTTGATTTCATCGATTTTTTTTCTTCTCTCAAAAACCGTATACGCAAATAGTAAATCTCTAGTGGTTTTCTGGTTCTTTGCTACACAATATGAAAATAAAATAAAAGTGATAAAAGGGGATTCAAACCCACGTCTATTCATTAGACTTTGAGCCCAATAACCAACTAAGCCACCTTTAGTTGTTGTCTATTATAGATAAGCAATGTTATTTGAACCTTTCTTATTTCTGCCATAAGAGAAAATAATAAAGATTGGCTTGGTAACTTTGGTATGACTAGCATGATAAATATAGTATGAGCAACATGATAACTATACTATGATAAGGCTGGTAACTATAATACGAGAAACTTAAAGCATGGGGCAGTTATCATGTATACTGTGCATATAACACCTTGCTATTAACACAAAATTTAGCGGAGGTATGTTTTCAAACAACCCACCCCTGATCAAATTTAGCATATTGTTTGTGGGTGAGTTATCAGTTTGGTTGTGTACATGTTACCATGTTTTTATACACAATTTACCATGTAATTTTTCAACAACCATCCCCCACTCGCAAGTCAAAAATAGTTACCATGTCTCGGCTAAGTAAGTTATCAACGCTGATGTGTGTAGATTACCGTACTAGTAGACATGAGTTATCATGGAAGGGCAGTTCAACAACTTTTTTCCCTGGTCAAAAAATTACCACATTTCAACTAAGTAAATTATCAGCTCTACTGAGTGTATACTGTGCGTGTGGCGCATTACTATTAACACAAAAGTTACCAGGGGTATGCTTTCAATCAACCCACTCCGAATCAAAGTTTTCATGTTGTTTGTGGGTCAGTTATCAGTTTAGTTGTGCGCATGTTACCATGCTTTTTATACATAATTTACCATGCAATTTTTCAACACCCCCCCCCCCCCCCCGCGCGGCTCCACAAATCAAAAATAGTTACCATGTCTCGGCTAAAGTAAGTTATCAAACCTAATGTCTGTAGATTACCATGCTAGTAGACATGAGTTACCACGAAGGGCGATTCAATAACTTTTTCCCCTAGTCAAAAAATTATCACATTTCGACTAAGTAAATGATCAGCTCTATTGTGCTTATATTACCATGTTAATTTTTTATATAAGTTATCGGTGTATGTTTGTCAACAATTTTTTTCTTGGGTCAAAAGTTATTACGATGTTTGCGTGAGAGTTATCAGCCACGATGTGCGTGTATTACCATGTATTTACATGGAAGCTATCGGGGTATGTAATCAACAACTCACTCATTCCAGGGTATGTTTTAGTAATGCACTAGGAGCTCTTGAGGAAATAAAAGCAGCCTAACATGTATCTAAGTACTAGTGAGGTATTAACCCAAATGGCTAGCAAAAATAGGACTAGACCATTAGATACAAGGTTTGATTCTTGTTGTCATCTTTTTTTGCGAGAAAAATCAATAGCAAAGAAAAACAATGAAAGAGAACCGGATGTACTACAGTTTTCAAGAGAAGGAAATAGAAATCAGTAAAGTCGGTACTAAAACGAATCAAGGTATCGAGAGCGGAAGCGTGTGGATCTGTTGCAATATACGAGTCGATTGGAACATAGCATTACCGAATAGAAAATAAAGACTAATACACATGCATTTGTACTTTTCACTCTACTTTTTCAGTTTTTTACACCGGACCACAATTTTTCTCTTCAAGCACCCGTCTCCTCCAAAGGATCCCGCTTCCTCATCCGGACCTATATTTTCTGACATCTTATCCTACATGATATACGAGGCATCACCTAAGGCTATGCATTGTACATGCCCTCATGCATAGCACAACGCACATGTTTGGTTGGTTAGGGGGCGTGGAAGACAACATGATGTCTCCGGTTTGATTGACGTCTGGCATATCTTATTTTGCCAATTAACTTCTCACTTCCACCCACTCACAGGTAGGGCTCGCGTATATAGAAAAGGAGGTCGGATTACAAGGCTGCATTATTTGCTATGTAGGAATTTGACCGGTCAAATTAGAAAATAAGAGGTTTACCATGAGACGGTGACCCATATAATCATTGGAACTCATATATGGTATTGTATTCTTAAAGACAATGATCAAAATAAACTATCGACACAAGTACAATGACCACCAATATATTTTACTCTTCCACATCCCATGGGATTGCCTATTGTATCTAGACACTAGTAGAAAAAGGGCCTTTGGCCTCGACCCTTTAGTCCCGGCCTGTCTCTGGGCCGGGACTAAAGGGCCGGCCACGTCGCCCCAAATCACACGAGGCTTTGGTCCCGGCCCGTAAGGAACCTTTAGTCCCGGTTTGTGTCTCGAATCGGGACTAAAGGGTTTGGAGGATTTAGTCCCGGTTCGTGTCTTGGACCTTTAGTCCCGGTTCGTGTCTCGAACCGGGACTAATGGGTTTGGAGGATTTAGTCCCGGTTGGTGTCCTGAACCGGGACTAAAGGGTAGACCTTTAGTCCCGGTTCGTGACACGAACCGGGACTAAAGGTGTTCAGATTTTTTTTGTTTTTAAATTCTTGTTTGTAGTTTCTGTTTTAAATTGCTTATATCTTTTAGGATATTTGATGTTTTTGATTGATTCTTTTTGCATTAGATTCAAAATTTTGTCTAGTTTCTGTTTGTGCCATTAGTTTTCAAATTTGAATGGTTTAAATTTGAATTTGTTTCAATTTGCTTCAAACCCAGTTTTTGAATAACTTGAGTTTACAAATAGTTTTTAATTTAATTCTTTTTGCTCCCACTCATGTGTTAGATTGTTGTCACAGTAAGATTTATTTGGTTATTTTTAGAATAATTTAAATTAGGATTTTAATTAAAGAAATATTGTTTTGCTTATATAGTTGTTTTAGTCATTTAATTGTTGTTTTTTATTATTTTTAGTTAGTCCTTTCTGTAGATTTTAACATGTTGTAGTATGGTGCATATTTAATGCACAAAAAAAATCTACAGTTCAATTAATTTAAAAAAAATGCCTTTGTAGCAGATGGGTTTTCGTCTCAAACCTTGATACTTTGAGTTTTGTAGAAAATAAACAAAAATGATAAAATCTTCAAAAAATAAACAAAAATGATAAAATCTTGAAAAAATAAAATCTTTTGAGATGTTGTTAGGTTTTAGTGTCTAGTCGGTATAGAAATTTTGAGATATGAATTTTGACCGTTTTTGCAAAAAAAAGGAAAAAAAATAAACGGACATAACTTTTGCATACGACGTCGAAAAAAATTTAATATATAAAAAAAACTAAAAAAAATTGGTACTCGATTTCACCCGGGCTTGCCCGGTGAAGTTTTCTCACATGCTCAAAATTCCAAATGGAAAAAAAGTTATTTCAAAAAGAAGTTTTTCGAAAAAAAAGAAAAATAATTTTATTTAAAAATATTAGGTTGTTTTCATTGAAATTCACTATTATTGTTACTTATTAAGTTTATTTTAATAATTGTTTGTAATTCAAAAAATTAAATAATCAATACCGAAGTTGTTTAGGATTGATAGCTTACTATTGTCAGGAAAACAACTAGTGCACACTTGGCAACTAGGGGCGATAGAACCAGAAAGTTAAGCATGCTTGGGCTGAAGTAGTGAAAGGATGGGTGATCGGCCGGGAAGTTAGACGATTTGAAATGAGTGATCCACGCTAGAGCAGTGAGGATGGGTGATTAGAGATTACATTGTCAAATAATTCAAAGATTAGAAAATTGGAATAAAACATAAAAAATATTCAAAAATAAAATTTGAAAAAAATAAAAAAAAATCTACCTTTTCGGGTCAAACAAACAAAAAAAACAGACGGATCCTTTAGTCCCGGTTCGTAAGTAGAACCGGGACTAAAGGTACTCCCTCCGTGGCGGCCACGTGGAGCACCTTTGGTCCCGGCTTGGAACAGGGCCGGGACTAAAGGTTAGGCCTTTAGTCCCGCCCCTTTAGTCAAACCGGGACTAAAGCCCTTTACGGGCCGGGACTAAAGGCCCTGTCCCCACTAGTGAGAGTTCTGAACTTCGCAAATACATTGCGAAAATTGCTTTTCACTCTGAGCTATAGTAAAAATTAGAAAACGAAATGTTTTAAAGTTTCCAAAAAATGCGGCAAATATTTGACTTGTACATATAGATATGATCTACACACCTACACATTTGTATGTAATATACTTGTGTGTATATTTCGTGTAGACAAAAGAACCAATATGTCGATTTGAATTTATTTATTTTACAAATTTGTGAAAAAAAGTTTCCATAATGATGATACATCTCATTCATATCATAAAGATGAAAGTACAAATCATGTAAAGACCGACATGATAAAACTAAAAAGACAGTATAACGTATTTGAGCTTGACATCATTTTTGACTCGTCACTTGCCTTTGACACCATCACATCAACCATCAAAAAAAGAAATGACCGATCATCTCCTCACCCGATTTCAACACAGCTCCATCATTGATATGTAACTAGCACAAAGACCCGTGCGTTGCAACGGGGCATACAAATTTTAGTTGTTTTTTAGTTGTTTGACATTTCGTAAAAGCACAAAAGACCATGTGTTACATCAAATACAAAATAAATAAGTGTGTGCTTAGAAAACTGAAAAATATTTTATCAATCAAATAGGTTCTGTTCTTCGGTGGTTCAAATGAATGTTTTCAAAGATACACATTAACATTATCAACTATAGAATTTGCAAATAATGCCAGCTCAGTAGTCAGGTGACCTGTTCCCAACTGTAACAGAGAAGATTCTATTTTGACTTGTCACACAAAATTTACATTTTTTTTCTTGAAGAAGTATTTCCTATAGGTAAATCAAATAATAGTGAGAAATTTTAGCACAGTGCAATGGTTCATATTTTTAAATTTAAGATGAAGGATATGAAAAGGAAAACGGTGACCATACTAAGGCTACGGGGAAAGTCATAGGCAGCACAACATACAATTATATGAAACACCACACCTTTAGACATTTTGAAATATGCTATGATCCATCCCGTAATCTAAGCGCGATGATCTCGAGGGAGGAAGAAGCACTCTGTATTATATATAAATATTACACTCTACCAAAATAAATATGGCTCAATACCCCAACATATGAGAGCCCTCTATTTTTATATTTTAGTATGGTGATCCATCATGTGATCATATTTTAGTATGGTGATCTATCTTTTATCCCACCCTAGTTAGTGATGACCGCGGTGTCCATGTGATCATATTTTGTTGTTTGATGTCCACTTATTTTTTGTGTGAAATGCATGGACAGTATTTTACTTAGCGAACATTTTTTGAATCGATGTACTTTTTTGAAATTCGAGAATTTTTTTTGAAATTCATGATTTTTTTAGTTTATGTGAACATTTTTTTAAAATTCCATATATATTTTCTTCAAACTCACGAATCTGTTTTTAATACATGATCATTTTCCAAATTATGAATGTTTTATAATACGCGAACAATTTTTTAAAATCATCAACATTTTTTGAATCCATGAACATTTTATGATTTCTCAAAGCCTTTTGTAATTCTAGGACATTTTATGATTTCTTGATTTTTTTCAAATTTCGCAACTTTTAAATTTGGATTTATGGAAAATCCCGATTTAATTTATAAAGGAGAAATGAAATTAAAATAATACATGGGCTGGCCATGAACCCGGACAAAGGAGGTGCATGGTTGCTGCTAATAAAGAGAGAAAAGGGGCAGTGGCGAAGCCACGTTGAGAGGAGTGTGGTCAATTGACCACACATGTTTTTAGCAAATCCTTTGTGCACAAGTAGAAATCATGTATTTTTTTTAATAAATTCAGTAAAAACACATGTATTTGACATCACAGATTTGAAATGACATCACAGACTTCTGATACTGGCACCGCCACTGAAAAGGGGATGAAAAAGTGTTGGTAGCGGGGATCGAACCTACTTCTCCCAGGTGCAGGAGAGGTGCTCCAGCCATTACGCCTCACGCAAGGTCAATGCAAACAAGGGTCTCAAGCTTTAAGAACGGTACCGGACAGCGAATTTGACAGAAAAAACCAATCATTTTTTTCACTTATGGATGGTATAGTGGGTAATTTAGATCAACTTAGGGGGTAGTTTTTATGACGTACGACAGAAGCAATACGTGGTTTATTAGTAACTAGCAAAAGGGCCCGTGCATTGCAACGGAAGAAAAAAAATACCACACGCTCTTAATTTATAAAAATTGATCTATAATCTAAGAATTTTTAGTTACAACACAAACAAAGATAAACTTACCCTACAAAAGTGTAATTCAAGATTTCCACTGTCCATATGCCGCATGGGAGCAGAAAATAGATTCAAAATCCATCAACCACTCTGTATGCATATCTGGCCGATGTTGTGTACGCCGGGCGACGCTGTGCTCGCATGCATACTGTCGTCCGTGAATCAGCTTGATAGAAGAAAAGAAGAAAAGGTAAAAGAAAGGGAAAAAAATTAAACAAAAGAATCAGGTTGATAGAAGAAAAGAAGAAAAGGTAAACAAAAAAAAGAAAAAAAATTAAACAGAAAATAGATTCAAAATCCATCAACCACTCTGTATGCATATCTGGCCGATGTTGTGTACGCCGGGCGACGCTGTGCTCGCATGCATACTGTCGTCCGTGAATCAGCTTGATAGAAGAAAAGAAGAAAAGGTAAAAGAAAGGGAAAAAAATAAACAAAAGAATCAGGTTGATAGAAGAAAAGAAGAAAAGGTAAACAAAAAAAGGAAAAAAAATAAACAAAAGTTGCTTGATTGAATCAAGCTGGATTCGAACCAAGGTGTCCACGGAACCAGAAACGCGCTATCGCCACTATGCTAGCTTAGTTTTGTTGCCAAAACAGCGGTTCAACATCATATAAACCAATACATGTCGGAGCGATTTGTAATAAAAAGAGGAACTTTTTTTCGACTTATAGATGACATAGTGAGTAATTTTAAGCAACTTTAGAGGTAATGTTTATGACGTACGACAGAAGCATTATTTGCTTTATTAGTAGGTAGAGATAAATCTGTATTTTTGTGTGCAGCTCAAACGGTAAGGCATTTCGTAATGAAAGTTGACAGACATACGGTATACTACATGTATACGTACATGTCGGAATTTTTCAGGATTTTTCTTTGACACTCCAAAATACGAAATCTCGATCGAGGCTCCAAGGGCTCCTCTCTCAGTACAAAGTCGTTGTTTCCACAAAATGGGAAACCAAATGACAAGATTCGCTAGCATCGAAAATGAGAAGCTGGCCGCATGCATCGTCATCCTCCTTTAAAAAAAAATCGAAAATGAGAAACAGTCGTAGTAGCTAGTCTCACAACCGCCGTCACCACCACCTATACGCCACCGCAACCACGATTTTGTTTCTCCCTCAACATGTTAATAGATAAACAAAAAATGGCGGGGGAAAACTAAGACCTGAAGACGACCAGCTCGACTACATGTAGATGCCGGCTTACCCATGGTGCTTCAGGCCATGGCAGCATTGGAGAGCATCTCGGCTCCTTTGACCTTTGTGCCATCATCAGTTGCCTAAGTTGCCCTCGGCGTCCGACGCCAAACGGAGGAGAACGAGCATCGGCGGGAGAGAAAAAGGACGTGATGGCATCGGCAGGAGCGGAGGTGGCGGCCGCCGTTTACCACCGCGGCCACCTGGCCTCGCGGCCCTCCTCCGGCCGGTGGCCGGCCGCGCTCTTCGTCATCGGTAAGTAGGATACGACACACGAGGCAAGCCGCAAAACGCGTTGCGCGCGCGCGCTGGTGACGGTCGAAACTCACTGATTTAACGGCGACGGCAGGGGTGGAGGTCGCGGAGCGGTTCGCGTTCGCCGGCATCTCCGGGAACCTCATCACCTACCTGACCGGCCCGCTCGGGCAGCCGACGGCGGCGGCCGCTGCGGCCGTGAACGCGTGGTCAGGCGCGGCCATGATGCTGCCGCTGCTCGGCGCCGCCCTGGCCGACTCCTGGATCGGCCGGCACCGCACCATCCTCTACGCCTCCCTCCTCTACATCCTGGTAGGCCCTGGCTGTCGGCCTGCGCTCTAGGCGAATTTCGCATAGGAATAAAAATCCCGCATTCTCAAATCCCAAGAAACTACTACTAGTAGTTAGTTCGATTTCTCCCTTGAACTGTTTGCAGGGACTAACCATGCTGACCATCGCATCGTCGGTGTCGGTGCACGCCTCCTCGTCGACGGCGAGCCCGTCCGCGGCCCAGGTGGCCTTCTTCTACGTCTCGCTCTACCTCGTCGCGTTCGCCTACGGCGGGCAGAAGCCGTGCGTGCAGGCCTTCAGCGCCGAGCAGTTCGACGAGAACGATCCCGAGGAGCTCGCCTCCAGGGGCTCCTTCTTCAACTGGTTTTTCTTCGTCACGGACGGCAGCCTAACCATCACCGTGCCGGTCTTGAACTACGTCCAGGACAGCGTGAGCTGGCAGCTCGGGTTCGGGATCCCGGGCGTCGCCATGGCGCTCGCCCTCGCCGTCTTCCTGCTCGGGACCAAGACCTACCGCTTCTATCCTCCGGCAAGGAACGGCGGCCTGCTTGCGCGGCTCGTCGCGACGATTCGATCCTGGCATCCATCACGGTGCTCCTCCAAGTAATCAAGCTCTTATTTCCTCAGCTTCGGGTCAGCCCGTTCTTCTAAAACTGAACCATGCTCGATCTATCCTTGGTCCTTTGGCACGCAGATCATCTGACGATCGACTGCCATTGCTGGATAGCTCTTCATTGTCACCCACCGACAATGCAGACGCAGATTTCCCTCATGAAGCGGCGTCGCTACTCAGATTGTTCCCGATATGGTCGGCATGCCTCATCTACGCCGTCGCCTGTGCACAGTGGGCTACTTTCTTCACCAAGCAGGCGAGCACGCTCGACAGGAGAGTAGGCAGCGTGGTGGTGCCAGCCGCTGCCCTGCAAAACCTGAGCCATGTCGCGGTCATGATCTTCCTGCCGATGTACGACCGTGTCCTTGTGCCGCTGGCAAGAAAGCACACGAGGAACCCTCATGGCATCACAATGCTGCAGAGGATCGGCATCGGGCTGGCGATCGCGATCGTCGCGATGATCGTCGCCGCTCTCGTGGAGACGAAGAGGCTCCGGATTGCGGCGGGTCATGGCATCCTGGATGAGCCTGATGCTGTTGTTCCCATGAGCTTGCTTTGGGTGGTTCCCCAGTTCCTCCTGTCAGGGTTGTCCAGCGTGTTTGCGTATGTTGGCATGCAGGAGTTCTTCTACGACCAGGTGCCGGACTCCCTCCGCAGCTTGGGCATAGCTCTGTGCATGAGCATAGGTGGGGCTGGCTGCTTCATCAGTAGTTTCCTTGTGTACGCCATTGACAGAGTGACAAGCAGCGCCGGGAAGAGCTGGTTCTCCAACAATCTCAACAGGGGGCATCTCGACTACTTCTTCTGGCTTCTTGCCACGCTCAGCGCCTTGGGCTTCTCTGCTTACCTGCACTTTGCAAAGGCTTATGTCGAAAAGAAAAGGAATTATTCAGTTTTGGTACAATGATGTGCACAACGTTCCCAAAATAAGTATCTCAACTTTATACTAACTTTAGTATAAAATTATACTAAGCTTGAGACATTTATTTTGATACAAAGGGAGTACTAATGAAAGTGAAGTTTGCTACTCCGTCTCAAAACAAGTGGAGAGTACTACTGAAAGTTTAGCAGAAATGATTTGCTGGCATATATAGGGAGGCGGAATGTTAAAATTGGCTGTTTTCGATCTCTATGGCCACCCAGATGATGGTAGCAGAACAGCTCTGCATCACAGCATCTTATGAAAATGGCCAAACACATAAAATAGTACTCCTTTCTTTCAGAATTACTTGTCGCTCTGAAACACATAAAATAGTACTCCTTTCTTTCAGAATTACTTGTCGCTCTGAAATACGTCTAGATACATCTATTTTAAGCAATAACTAATTTCCGGACGGAGGTAGTACAAGTGTATAACACGAGAGATATGGCCATACTACTCACAACCTCCGCAAAGCATAACACCACCACAAAAAACAAGCAGAGGACGCAAGAAAATATAATTAAGCTAGGGCAGCATTGTTAATGTGATTCGATGATACAAATACAACGATACAAATCGATCATCTCATGGACTTCTTTTGTTAACTGTTCTGGAGGGCGAACATTTCAATCACTCTGATGCTATCTGCTGCGGCAACTAACAAACAAACAAAACTGTTTAGGGAGGTAGACGGGACATCGATCAACATGTCACAAGTGATTTTCTTCCCAGGCACGCGAGGAGGGCAGGTGCGAGAAACCCCCATGTGTTCCACCAAGTGAAAAAGATGGGTAAGGTGTACTCAGGGTGCTTAATATCACCCGTTTGGTATCTAGATTTCAATTGAAAATCAACTCTTTTGGCAGTGCTGGAGATCTTCAATCGCATTCTTCCATTGCCAGGCACGCTGTTTTGCATCCTCAAATATGAACACCTTCTTTGGCTGTAAGAGAACTCAGTTAGGCGTGATAAAATAGGACATCTACTAGGATAATACTCCATCCGTCCCGAATTACTTGTCATGGAAATGGATGAATCTAGAACTAAAATACATCTAAATGCATCCATTTCTATCCATTTCTGCGACAAGTAATTCCGGACGGAGGGTACTAAGGAGCAGTAGCAGCAAAGAGGAATACCGTGGAGATCCTAAAATGCGAGGAGTCGGCTACTTGTACATTGAGTTCACTTGGATCATCAGACCAACTAATATTCCCCTTGGTCACCATTTTTGCAGGGTCAACACAGATCAACTGAGGTTTGTTGGTGAGGATCACCTGGACCTTCTTATTTGATAGCTTATTAATCTTCTTCAGCTTAGATATCAACACTACAGATTCACCAGGCTCCAGGAAATCCTGCCTGCCACATTGTTAAAGCAATATGCACTGAAATGAATCACCTCTCGCCCGTAGAAAAATTGTGAGCATGTAGTCGACCATTTCCCCCCGTTTTCATTTTTCTTTTCTCTCCTGTAAGTATAATAAAATGTTGTGATAGTCTGTATTTACCATCTAGAGTCGAAGGAGTCGATGGAAGCTAATTTAGATACATGGGACCGTACTTCAGAAGATGACGCAGCACCATTATTCCCAACAGGGACATTTTGGTTGGCATGTGCACTTCCCATGTGTGACAACCAATCTGAATCCTGATTATCCTCATCCTCATTTGCCTGAATAGGGAGATCATCAGAATGATGAAGAGTAGAGTTAAGTGATTACATTGAGATATGTAAGATAGCATACATTTGTTTCCACGGCGGGCTTTGGTGCACGCATCTTCCTTATATTTTTCCAGTCAATACCTCTGAAGAAAGGATGCTTCTTCAAGGAAGCATAACCATCAGGTCCTGCACCCGGCCGTTTTGTTGGATCAACATCCTGCAGAATGAAGAGTTTAAGCAGGTCCTACTTGCTGGAAATTTGACTTGGAGATCTAAGGATGCTTCTTCTCTTTTGGCTAGGGTGGGGACTATGCAATTTCATTTTGTATTTGGAGCGCAACTGTAGCTGATAAACGATTAAATGAATTATGATGTGAGTTGTTTTTATCCTAGTAGCCTTTTTTTATGCTGAGTTACTGGCACGATATTATCTATGTATTTTCTTTCTATGCTCCTTCTAACAACAATATATAACATATGATAAAAAAACAAAAAAGAATTCAAGAAATAATCTGTATAATTCTATACCAGCAACTTGTCAATGAGATCTCTTGCTTCATCCGAAAAGAACTCAGGAAATCTGAGATCCCTTGCAATAATTCGCTGAAAAATCAACCACTCACTGGCATCCTTAAATGGCGAAGAGCCAGAAAGCATTTGAAACAACGTGCACCCCAATGCCCACAAGTCATTTCTGCCAAGAACATATAGAAGCCCATCAGAAAAATGTGTATAAATATCTGCTTGTAACCACTACAAAAAACAAAATTCTTTAGAAACTTAACACCTACGCAACTAGCAGCAAGCTAAGATTAGAGATTCATCATAGAAGATGGTTTTTCCTTGATGCAATGAAGTAAAGTTAAAAAAGAATCATAACAGCTAAATGATGCATCAAGAATGTAATATCTTCAGTTAAAAAAGAAGAATCTAATGTAAATAGAATACATCATTCACCATCTTATGCATACTCAGAAAGGTGACTTTCTGATACAAATGTTGAACTGACAAGACGTACACGATTCTATGCTGAATGGACAAACAGAAACCGGGAATGTATGTCAGCTAGCACACTTCGTAACTGTTACTGTGTGTACTTTCATCTTGAAGCTTTGATGTTATAACATGAAATTTCAACTTCTGCTAGTAACCTAAACTCCAGAAGCATGACAACACTGATAGCTAAGGCAGTCGTCTACATGATATGTTTTCTAGCAAGATAAGCTTTCGGACGTTGATGCCATTTGTAGCTTAAACACATGCGGTCTACCCAAGGTGCCAAGTACGTAGTCAATAAATGCACAGTGCTGGTGTTTAATAATGTGACTGAATACATCACTCAGAGTTAAACCATAAAATCACATCAAAGAATGCAGTACTGTTATCACAAAAATGAAATTATACCAAGAAAGGAAGGATTATCAAGGGCATCAACGGATGGAGTTGTTCACTTACCCAAAAGTTGCTGGGGCAGAGTTCAGGACCTCTGGTGGTACATAAGCAGCTGTGCCAACAAATGTGCAGGCCCTCTCATCTGCACGGTAAGTGTAAGGAAAGCAGAACATTAAGAGCTTTACATCACGAAATGCAAAGAGAATCCAGCACACTGCACAGCATATGTTTATCTTACTTGTTGAATTTGGGAGGACTTTGATTGGAGTGTCCACAGTAGGCTTCACGCTACCAAAATCAGCAATCTTGATGTGTCCATCAGAAGTAAGGAGTAAATTTTCTGGCTGGAAGATCAAACAATTTGAGCAAGTCATTTTTGCTGATGGCATTAACCCAAAGACAAACATGAACCTCCATATACAATGTACACACCTTCACATCCCGATGAATTAGGCCTACACTATGCAAGTACTCCAGAATGTCAACAATTTCAGCGGCATAAAACCGTGCCTCGTCCTCCGACAGGCGGCCTTTCTGCAAGCAAAACCCATGCATAAAAAGCAGATACAGAACAGGAATCAACCACATTGTAAGCAGTCTGATACTAACCCGTACGATTTGGTCGAACAACTCTCCACCTTCGCAGGACTCCAGTGCCATGTCTGCATAGCGAAAGAAATGCCATGTTGTTAATAAAAGTGCCGAGTTGTTAATAATTAACTAGTAATTAACTAATTCAAAGAAAGAGGGACGCTACTAACAGAGGGAGTAGGAGTCCTGGAAGGTGAAGAAGAGCCTGATGACGCCCGGGTGATCGAGCTGGTCGAGCACGATGCGCTCCATCTTGACGTAGGAGATCTTGTTCTCCTTGGTGATGAACTTCTTGTCCATGATCTTGAGCGCGTAGACGTTGCCCGTGTCCTTCTTCCTGGCCCTGACCACCTGCGACCCACCGCACGCGAAAACAGAAGAACCTCCCTCAGCCACGGCAATTCCCACGATCCAGCTCCTCCCCCACGCGGCCGCCAAGCCAGGGGTTACAAAAAACAAGGAGGGAACCGTTCACCGAATAATTAAACAAGGACGACGGGCGAGGACGGCACGATCGTGTGTGGCAGCACTACCTTGGAGTAGGAGCCGACGCCGTAGATCTTGCCGAGCTCGAAGTCGGCGGCGGTGAACTGCTCCTGCGGCGCGCGGAAGGCGATCCCGCCCGCCGCCGCCGCCGCCGCGGGGGAGGCCGAGGCGGGTGCGGAGGGGTGGGAGGGCGCGAGGCGCAGCCTGGCGGCGAAGTCCCTCTCCATGTCGTCGTCGCCGCCGACCGCCATTGCGCCGGAGCGATCGGTATCTATAGGCGTCTGCGGGGGAGGGGGAGGGGGGTGGCGCGGCGCGGCCTCCGATGGCGGAGGCGGTCAACGGGTGGAACCATCGGATTCGGCTTGGGAGGGCGGGAAAGCGCGGCGCGGCGGGCGGTGGGGCAATCGATTGGACTGCGACGGCCGCAGCCTTTCTTTCTCCTCTCTCTCTCTCCCTCCCTTTGGCGGTGGGGCGGAAGCGGAGGAAAGGAATCGAATCTACTAGGAGGGAGGGAGGCTACCCACAGTCGGGTCTACAGGATGAGGGGGAAGAGGGAGCTTTCTTTCCATGCCCGTTGGTTGTCTCGTTGCCTTGGCTTGTGACCTTGTGAGGTTGTGAGACGAGTCGTGGGGAGAGGTGTGCGCGTGATCCAAATCATGGGGAAGAATGATGGAGGAACCAAAGGAGCTGCCCTTCTTTTTCTTCCTTTCTTTCTTTCTTTTGTTCTCGTGAATAAATGTTTTTTTCTAGCAGCTTCTCGTGAATAAGTGTGTCTGAGACGACGAGTTATTTGCTCTCACGTGGGCTGCTCGCTCGGTTTCACCGGATTTCCAAATCAAGGAACGGGAGAAATGATGAATTGAGATGCCCTCCTCTCCATTCTCCTAGGGAATTTCCGTTAACCTCGTGCTAACAATCCTTTGCGATTAGGCTAATATGAACAGGATCTTAAATTAAAAAAATCTACTAGTATAGAAGTTGTGTGTGACTTGTAGTAAAAATTATCCAGCTTCGAGTTAAAATAGTTGTGTTTGTGAATACACGAGAATATATACCGTACTCATCTTTTACGGAATTTATTTCTTTCTCTACTGCGTGCTAGGTTGAAGGCAACGCGTGGTTATGACTACTACGAGGCTTAACTTATCATCATGGTTTTTCTGCCGTTCCGGTTGAAATTTAGATGTTTTTAGTTCTAGGCATGGGCCACAACTATGGTTGCTCCACATTTATTTCTGTCACTAAAGCCCATCAAAGAAACTCAGTATTACAATCTTCAAAATAATCTTCTGGTTTGTCGTTGTTTTTTTAGGACGCTCCATAAGAATTATGGTGGAGTTTTAGAACAAAAATAAGTACTCCTTGCTAAAGTCGGAGGTGGTCATATATAGTTGCTCTAACATCTTCGAGGCTTCGTGGAGTTCTTGTGTTGTGGGCTTTGTCGATGATCACTTGTTGTAGAGTCAGAATCACTTGCTCGAAAGTTTTGACATGACAGTTTCGAGCAAACCTCGCCAGCATCCTTCACGGTGGCATGTGTTAAATTCTTGTGTGAGAGAGCTACTTCTTGCAGATTCCTCGATATCTTACTCTAGCCAGACGAGTAGATCAAATGGGAAACGGTGAAGGATTTACCAAGGTTCAGGCCCCCAGGTAAAACAATATGTCATGCTTCGTTGTATTGATTGTCTATAGGTTTACAATGATCGTGGGATTAAATATCAACCTTAGGTCATGTCCCTATCGACTAACCTAGCCCCAACTTATATGGGTATCGGGGTTTAGGGTTACATGGTCCTTTATTTAGAGGAGTCCTCCTTGACACTAGTCGCCTTGTCATGTACTCTGAGTCCTCCATGTCCATGTTATAGTCACCTTCTCATGTACTCTGAGTCCTCCATGTGCATGTTCTAGTCGGGCCATGGGCTAGTACGATGACCCAGGGCAGAAACCGGCCTGGGGGGGCTTGCTTTTGGTATGATGAGGCCCCCTTGGGTTGTAACGTCGTCAGCAACCTATAATCTGGTCTTTTAGCCCAACTGCTCCTTGGTGGAGAGGATCTCGGGGTGACGACCTGTGCAAGCCATGTTGAGATCAAAACTGGTTCATCGAGCTCTCGTGCGCGTACATCTGCATTGTCAATAATCTTGGTAAAATGAATTAAGTATCCAAGTCATGTTTTGATGAATGATCTTCAAGAGAGACTTTTCTGTGTGTTGGTTGGTTTAAATCCTACAAATAATCTATCATAGTGACAAAAGGCGAAAAAGTTGGTATTGTGTTGTTGCCACTAAGGTTAAAAAGATAGTTGCAGAGTTGTCCTCATGATGAACGCAGGGTGAAAACATTATACTATCAACATTATGACACCTTACTTAAAGCAACAACGCTCTATTTTACTTAATACTTCGAGATACATGTTGGACAACAATTATGGGATGGAGTGTTAATTGTGTTGGATAACGGTCTATAGGTACAAGTACGTAATGCCCATATGCAATAATGCCGTGAATAATCATAATAACAAAGATTGTAATCTAATCGATATACGACTGTAGTTTGTTCACCACAACTATGTTATCTTGTTTGGAGAGATGCCTCCAGTGAAAATATGGATCCTAATCCATTCATACTTATCATTTTCAACCACCATTATTTACTTTTACAATCATCAATACCTATCACACTATGCATCTAATCCTTGTAAGTTGTAACTAGCAAAACTGGAAGAATGGTAACCTTCCCGACCAAGCTGGGGACAATAAAGGTTGGTTAATTGTGTGCACGTGTGGACTAGTAGTTCCTATTAATTCAGTAAACCTTAATTCTCAATTGAGAAAAGCACACTAGATTACATCATTCGTTCCATTTGGGATCCCAATAACTTATGTTGAAGTATGAGCAACAAATGACATCGTCCTTTGTCACCACAACTCCTTGGCGAAGGTACAACATGAAAATCTTAACTTTGAGTAGTATCTTCAAATTTCATTTTTCTATTGTCCACTGGAATATCCTAGTGGGGAAGCATCTAGTACATAGAGTCGATTACACATGACCCATTTTTAGTTAGACTCAAATGGAATTCATCAACTATTTGTGTCAAGTGTATCGAATAGAGATGGACTATGAGATGTTGCGACGATGAAAGATGGGATTAACCAAATTCCGTTGAAAGTATATAACCAATGGGGATGAGTTTGATATTTGTGCAAGAATATCATTCTTATCAGGAACAATGTGGTGCAAGGCTCGATACTGTTCCCAAATAGTTGCATTTCCTAGACACATGTCCTCCTCGAATAGGAACATTGAGTCATCATTTATCGCAAAGCAACAAAAGCAAAAGATAATTTTGTTTGTCGCCATCAGTCTCACCCAGAAACTGTGGTTCCACTAACTTCCAACATGGTTGCGACACAAGTTTTGGGAATAAATATTTTTTGCGTAAAAGGTTTTGCCACACGCCATTCTTGATAAGAATTTTGGACAATCATTTACTAAGGAGGGCATCTTTTTGACATAGAGGTCTTGTATACCAAGTCATCCCTCATCCTTTGGTGTGCAAACCACGCCCATTTACCCACTATATATTTTTCATTTCTACTCACCCCTTGCCAGAAGAATATCTTGCAATGATCCAGCCTTTGCAGGGCTCCCTTTTAGGAGTTGCAAAAATGGGCATGTAGGGAACCATGTTTTTAGTATGAAACTGGTCAAAATAAGCTGGCCTCCAATGAAGAGGAACTTGTCTTTCCATCTTGTCAAGCATGTTTATAAGTTTGTTTCAACATATTTCCATTTTGCGCTAGTGACACATCGATAATGTATTAAAATTCCCTAGTATATTTTTAGGAATTGACCTTGCACACATCCAATCAATTGGGTGTTTCGAGCGACCGTCTCATTCACTTATACAAAATGGAACAATTCATTTTTATAAATAATATCTTTAAGACATTCCATTTGCTCAAAAGGTGAAAGCAAAACCTTCAAGTTTTTAACCTTTTCGAAGTCATATTCCACAAAAAGAATAGTGTTATCATCGTATTCACAGTGAAGATTACTCCATCCATGACACTACCCCTGAAATTTGATTGTCCTATATGGCACGTTTGATCAGAATAGCCAAAATGTTTTTTCTATGTGGAATGGCATTGAAGAAAATAGGTCATCCTCACATAGTCCCATTTTTGTGTGGAAGAAACGACCAACATCATCATTGATTTTTATAGTCACACCGTCTCCACGAATGAAGTTATCGACTGGCATTTCTTGAAAAAAGAACCTTCATTTTGGAAAGGATCATTTGACTTTGTCATAACCTCTTTCAAAGTCGATTTTGAACACACTTTGATCATGTTCTTCCCGGTGTAGCAAGAAATGTTGACGAATTATGTGTACATTTAATTTTGTTTCCAAACTGGTATGTTCAATCATAACTATTTGTGTCAAGTACACGCCCCTGCATGCTCTATAAGGGCATCTTCAACACCATCTCCTAAAACACGCAAACTATTTGTCCGTGGACTTATCCGGATTCATGAAAACACACGTACGAAAATCGACCATCCAACCATGTCCCCTAAACGTCCGGCTCTATTTTTTCATAAGTCCATAACACTCGAAATATTATAAAAATACAAAATTAATACACAATTAGCATGCACATATCCGTAGCACAACAATAGTTCAAATATAAATATTACATTCAAGATAACAGGATGTTCAACAAGTTTTGTGAATTCATCGATTCCAAATTCAACGATACCAATCATAATGCGCACCTGTCGATCCATGCATTGTGTCCCTTGAGCTTCATCCAACATGCATCAACCCCCCCCCCCCCTCCACACACACACACACACACACAACGTGTTGCAAGGTAGAACGCGACAACGGGCATGCTATTCAAAAATGTGATCAACAAGTTGCAACATTGAATAAATCAATGAATTGACCAACATATAGAGTAACAAGAAATAAAACTTACAATCTCCAACGCCTCCACACCCGGTGGCCACATGCTGCCCAATCGTATGATCGTACGGAGTGCTTCATGACAAGAGTTAGAGATGGTGTACCATCAATGGGCTCCCGACTTCACATTGCGTCCGTAGATCACTTTCAAGTCTTATTGCACGTAAGTTTTTTTCTCATAAATGAAGAATGCATGTTTTGCCAAAAGATCGAGCCCTCCTGGCTCATGCCTACAAAGTCCGTAGATACGACCAACCACACATCGCATAACGACTCATCCTTTATCATCAAAACCCATGTCGAAACAACAAGGAGATAAAAAAATTGAATGACATTTAATCGAACACCCGTCTCACGTGACCATGGAAGCGTCAGCAAGGGACGGAGGGTACCTTGCTACGAGTGGATCTCGGGTGCTCGGCGACAAAGTCCAAGGCGGGTAGGCGTGTGGTTGGGGCTACGAACATCCGGCAATACCTTTGCGGCGGTCGAATAGGTACAACAACGTCGAACGAGTAGGATGAGCATACAAAGTAAAGGAAAAGAGGAACCGAGTGAAAAATATGATGGGGGAAGGGGATTTGAGTAAGTCCGAGACATTGAAGTCCTACATGACAGAAGTCCAAACGCTGATAAACTTTTTTTCCGCTTACGTTCGGTTTATGAAAATTCAGACGAGATAAATACAATCACGTTGGATGGAAACGACATACGGAACAAAAATAAAAACACATACGCGAACGTTTCAAGGGACGACGGATACGCAGCACGGCATCCATCTCTGGACATGTCGGTCTGTGTTGTGCGCCCCACGTTGTAGAAAAGAAGCAGTGATGACTGATGACCTGCCCAGCCCCAGGCTTTCAGTTGTTGCGTGCCCGAGAAATTCTCTGGGTCAAAAAGATAGAAAATGTCACTGGTCATCATCAGTAAGACCAGAAGGCTGAGACGAACGCAACGCGACACGCTAGCTCTATCATGCCTGCCCTACCATTCGTAGCGCTGAAAGTAACACGAGAGAGTGCTCTCATCCAAGCCGTGTTTGGAACATGAACTCTGAAAAGAACAACTCTTTTTTTTTTTTGTTAACTCGACTCTGAAGAGTCAAGAGAACAACATGTTTGTCCTCCACGCAAAAAAAAAAAAAAAAATAGAAAAAACAACAAGCAGAGTATACAAGATTCTCGTGCACTGCAAAAAAAAAAAAAGTTGTACTGGCGTCCCACATGGACGTGACGATGAGACTTGGTGGTAGGCCTTGTGGCCCAGTGATTTGCTTTTTCACCCTCTTTGACTAGTAGCCCTACACAGAGTTTGCACTTGGCCTGCGTATTCGGCTTTCTCTTTGAGAGAAGGTAGGCTTTATTGATTAATCAACGATATTACAAGAGTTTCTCGGATAAAACCCAAAACACAATGGGAAAACACTAACACAAACACAGTGGTTCTGCATCAAACATCTTTGCTGTATGTGTAGGAAAATCACGCCCACAGACAAACGAACAGATGAAACATACGAATCTTAAGATCATCTCTAATTGATCCCTACAACATCTATAACCGGATTTCTTATATCCACCTCAAATGCCTGGTCAGGTCATCTGATCAGTGACTGGTTATAAAAACGTGACGTAACCGGACCCCTTTTATCCGTCCCAAACGCATGGACTAAACATCACCACTCATATCCATCTCAAATATGAATGATGCGACTGATCACGGACGCGTCCGGACACGTCCGCTCAGTCCGTCACATAGGACGCGACCCTATCGTGAACCATCATTTCTCCTCTCTTATTCATTTTTAGTCCCTTTCTTCTTTTCCACCAATCAGGATACATGTAAAAATATAAAAAGTACGGCCGCACAGATAAAAAATTAAGGGCTTAAAATGCACACGTCCGGTCCCTGACCGAACGCGTCCGGGGGCGTATAAGGGGTCATATTTGCTAAGTCCGGATGTAGATGCTCTTAGAGCAATTCCAACGTGCCAACCCAATTCGTCTGCGCGTGTCTGTTTAAGTTAAAATGGAGAAAAATGTCGGCCCAACGCGTCGATCAAAACTCAAAACATGAGAAAAACTTTGTTTTTGCAACTCCATTTTTGTCCACTTTGCTTATGCCACTCTAGAAATTGACATTTCACTTTTTTCACTCTTAGCTTTTAACAATTCGTCATAATTGACATCCCATGACAAAGACAATAATTCTAGAGTGACAATTGTGATACATTGTCCAAAGATAAGAATGGCAAAAGTGAAATAAAAAAATATTGCTTTTGTCACGAAATGGCCTTTGTGATGTATTGTTAAAAACTTAGAGTGGTAAAAAGGAGATTTTAAATTCTAGAATGGCATAAGAATGTGACACACACAAGCACCCGACATGGATGCTCCCACGAGGCGCCCTTACATCGACTCTTACTGTATTTGAAGAGGCAAACGGCGACACAGAAGCTAAGGCCAACTCCAGCGCACGACTCCAAATGAAAGTCCGTTTGGTCCGGATTCTGCCCGTTTGGGGGCGGGCAATGGGATCGTGTCCGGGCCTTTTTTGGGATGCGGTGGCAGTGCGCCCAACGCACGGACGTATCCTTTGGCCGCATCCTGTCCGCCTCCTTTTTCAAACGCAAATATTCGAATAACTACTGCCCGTATTTCATTCAAGCGGCCCTAGTTCACGATGGCAACACAACCAACCTATACGACCTCACCGGCAACATAGCCAGCAGCCGACAACACAACCAGCCTTTAAAACGAATAGTTTTGTCGTCGGCAATACAACGAGCGGTCGTCAACACAGCTAGCCTCCAAAATGAATAGGTTTGTTGCCATCACACAGTCAACGGCCGACACCCACGCCAGCCTGCAAAAAGAATGGCCACTGCCGAACGGACCACCTAGTTGAGGCTGTCAGCATCGAACATCTCCTTCTATCGGGACTCGAACTAGCTCCTCGTCTTCTCGCTCATCTTGCTCAAGTCGACGCTCATGATCGCTAGCACCACCTCCTTGACTTTGGTTACGGCATTGGTGGCCTCGATGTTGAGATGCCTCTCCCGAGACGCCTCCTCCATGTCGATCTTCCTCTTCGTTTGTCTCCTCCATCTCAAACTTCTTTGTTTGAAGCTCCAGGTATTGCTTCATTTGCTCCTCCTTGCCTTGTCTCTTTTTCTCACCCCTCACTTCCTTTTGAGACATCATTGTTGGAAATATGCCCTAGAGGCAATGATAAAATAGTTATTATTATATTTCCTGTTTCAAGATAATTGTTTATTATCCATGCTGTAATTGTATTGAATGAAAACATAGATACATGTGTGGATACATAGACAAAACAATGTCCCTAGCAAGCCTCTAGTTGGCTAGCCAATTGATCAAGGATGGTCAAGTTTTTCTGACCATATGCAAGTCTTGTCACTTGATAACTGTATCACATCATTAGGAGAATCATGTGATGGACTAGACCCAAACTATGAACGTAGCATGTGATCGTGTCATTTTATTGCTATTGTTTTCTGCGTGTCAAGTATTTATTCCTATGACCATGAGATCATATAACTCACTGATACCGGAGGAATACCTTGTGTGTATCAAACGTCGCAACGTAACTGGGTGACTATAAAGGTGCTCTACAGGTATCTCCGAAGGTGTCTGTTGAGTTAGTATGGATCAAGGCTGGGATTTGTCACTCCGTGTGATGGGGAGGTATATCGGGCCCCACTCGGTAATACAACATCACTAACAAGCCTTGCAAGCAATGTGACTAAGTGTAAGACACGAGATCTTGTATTACAGAACAAGTAAAGAGACTTGCCGGTAACGAGATTGAAATAGGTATACGGATACCAACGATTGAATCTCGGGCAAGTAACATACCGAAGGACAAAGGGAATGACATACGGGATTATATGAATCCTTGGCACAGAGGTTCAACCGATAAGGTCTTCGTAGAATATGTAGGATCCAATATGGACATCCAGGTCCCGCTATTGGATATTGACCGAGGAGTGTCTCGGGTCATGTCTACATAGTTCTCGAACCCGCAGGGTCTGCACACGTAAGGTTCGATGATGTTTTAGTATAGTTGAGTTATATGTGTGGTTACTTAATGTTGTTCGGAGTCCCGTATGAGATCACGGACGTCACGAGGGTTTCCGGAATGGTCCGGAAACGAAGATTGATATATAGGATGGTTTTATTTGGTCACCAGAAAGTTTCGGGCATTATCGGCAGTGTACCGGGAGTGACGAATGGGTTCCGGGTATTCACCGGGAGGGCCCCACCCACCCGGGAGTGAGCCCAATGACCCTAGGGTGGCGCACCGGCCCTTAGTGGGCTGGTGAGGCCAGCCCAATAAGGCCATTGCGCCACAAGAGGAAAATACCAAAGGAAAGAAAAAAAAGAAAAAAGGGAGGTGGGAAGGAGTGGACTCCTTCCCCCAAACCGAATTGGGGTGGGAGTCCACCTCCTCCCTTTGGACGGCACCCTTGAGCCCCAAGGCTAGCCCCTCCCCTCCTCCTATATATACTAGTGGTTTTAGGGATTTTTGAGACACAACTTTGCCACGTGCAACTCAAACCTATACCACGTAGTTCTTCCTCTAGATCGGATTTCTGCGGAGCTCGGGCGGAGCCCTGCAAGAGTAGATCATCACCATCGCCGGAGCGCCATCACGCTGCCGGAGAAATCATCTACTTCTCTGTCTCTCTTGCTGGATCAAGAAGGCCGAGATCGTCATCGAGTTGTACGTGTGCTGAACACGGAGGTGCCGTCCGTTCGCCGCTAGATCGGAACGGATCGTGGGACGGATTGTGGAATGACGGTGATTTGAATCACGAAGTTGTACCACTACATCAACCGTGTTTCTTAACGCTTCCTGCTTAGCGATCTACAAGGGTATGTGGATCTAATCTCCTCTCGTAGATGGACATGACCATGATAGGTATTCGTGTGCGTAGGAATTTTTTTGTTTCCCATGCAACGTTCCCCAACAGTGGCATCATGAGCTAGGTTCATGCGCATATGTTATCTCGAGTAGAATACAAAAGGTTTTGTGGGCGTTGATGTTCGATTTGCTGCCTTCCTTAGTCTTTTCTCGATTCGGCGGTATTGTTGGATTGAAGCGGCCCGGACCGACATTACTCGTACGCTTACAAGAGACTGGTTTCATAGACTAATATGCAACTCGTTGCGTAAAGATGACTGGCGTGGTTTTGACCGAGGCGGTCCTTGGAGAGAGGTTAAATAGTAATTTGCACATCTCCATTGTGGTTTTTGCGTAAGTAAGATGCGATCATACTAGATACCCATAGCAGCCACGTAAAACCTGCAACAACAAATTAGAGGACGTCTAACTTGTTTTTGCAGGGTATGCTGTGATGTGATATGGCCAAAGACATGATGTGATATATTGAATGTATGAAATGATCATGTTGTAATAGTTAATATCGACTTGCACTTCGATGCTACGGCAACCGGCAAGAGCCATAGGGTTGTCTTTAAACTAACGTTTGTGTTTGTAGATGCGCTTACTATATTGCTAGGTCATAGCTTTAGTAGTAATAGCATAGATAGCACGACAAACTCGATGGCGACACGATGATGGAGATCATAGTGTGGCGTCGGTGACAAGAAGAACATGCCGGTGCTTTGGTGATGGAGATCAAGAAGCACAAGTTCATGGCCATATCATGTCACTTATGAATTGCATGTGATGTTAATCCTTTTATGCACCTTATTTTTCTTAGAACTACGGTAGCATTATAAGGTGATCTCACTAAAATTTCAAGATGAAATTGTGTTCTCCCCGATTGTGCACCGTTGCGACAGTTCGCTGTTTCGAGACACCACGTGATGATCGAGTGTGATAGACTCAACGTTCACATACAATGGGTGCAAAACAGTTGCACATGCGGAACACTCGGGTTAAACTTGACGAGCCTAGCATGTGCAGACATGGCCTCGGAACACAAGAGACCGAAAAGTCGAGCATGAATCGTATAGTTGATATGATTAGCATAGAGATGCTTACCACTGAAACTATTTTCAACTCATGTGATCATCGGACTTGAGATAGTGGATTTGGGTCATGTACCACTCAAATGACTAGAGAGATGTACTTTTTGAGTGGGAGTTTATCAGTAGTTTGATTAGTTAAACTCTAATTATCTTAAACATAGTCTAAGTCTACTTTGCAATATTTTATGTTGTAGATTAATGGTTCACGCAGTAGCAACGCTGAATTTCAGTATGTTCCTAGAGAAAGCTAAGTTGAAATATGATGGAAGCAACTTTGTAGACTGGGCTCGTAATCTAAAGCTGCTCCTCGAAGCTGGGAAGAAGGATTATGTCCTTAATGCAGTGCTAGGAGATGAACCACCCGCTACGTCTAGCCAAGATATTTTGAACGTCTGGTTAACACATAAGGAGGACTACTCAGTAGTTCAATGTGCAGTCTTGTATGGCTTAGAACCGGGACTTCAACGGAGCATGTGAGATGTTCCAGGAGTTGAAGTTTATCTTTCAGAAGAACGCCTGGATCGAGAGGTATGAGACCTCTGATAAATTCTATGCTTGCAAGATGGAGGAGAATTCATCCGTCAGTGAACATGTGCTCAAAATGTCTAGGTACTCAAACCGTCTAGCTGAGCTGGGGATTGAACTCCCGCAAGATGCTATCACTGACAGAATTCTTCAATCAATGCCACCTAGCTATAAGAGCTTTGTGTTGAACTATAACTTGCAAGGGGTGAACAAGTCACCCGACGAGTTATTCGCGATGCTGAAAGTCGCAGAGTCAGAACTCCAGAAAGGGCATCAAGTGTTGATGGTCAATAAGACCACTGGTTTCAAGAGAAACGACAAAGGCAAGAAGGGTAAATCCAAGAAGGGCGGCAAGCCTGTTGCTAATCCGACGAAGAAACCCAAGGCTGGACCTAAGCCAGAAACAGAGTGTTATTATTGCAAGGGAATGGGTCACTAGAAGCGCAACTGCCCCAAGTATTTGACTGATAAGAAGGCGGCCAAAGAAAAATTAGGTATATTTAATATACATGTTATTGATGTGTACTTAACCAACTCTCGTAGTAGTGCCTGTGTATTTGATACCGGTTCTGTTGCTCATATTTGCAACTCGAAGCAGGAACTGCGGAATAAACGAAGACTGGCGAAGGATGAAGTGACGATGTGCGTGGGAAACAGTTTCAAGGTTGGTGCAATCGCCGTCGGCAGAGTCTCACTTCATTTACCATCAGTATTAGTTATGAACTTAAATAATTGTTATTTAGTGCCTGCGTTAAGCATGAACATTATATCTGGATCTTGTTTATTGCGAGACGGTTACTCGTTTAAGTCAGAGAATAATGGTTGTTCTATTTCTATGAGTAATATCTTTCATGGTCATGCACCGAATGTGAGAGGATTGTTCATATTGAATCTTGATAGTGATGATACACATATACATAACACTGAGACCAAAAGATGTAGAGTTAACAATGATAGCGCCATATTTTTGTGGCACTGCCGCTTAGGTCATATTGGTGTAAAGCGCATGAAGAAACTCCATTCCGATGGGCTTTTGGAGTCACTTGATTTTGAATCACTTGACATGTGCGAACCATGCCTCATGGGCAAGATGACCAAGACTCCGTTCTCTGGAACAATGGAGCGTGCAAATGACTTGTTGGAGATCATACATACCGATGTGTGCGGTCTGATGAGTGTGGAGGCGCGCGGCGGATATCGTTATTTTCTCACCTTCACCGACGATTTGAGTAGGTATGGATATATCTACTTGATGAAGCACAAGTCTGAAATGTTTGAGAAGTTCAAGCAATTTCATAGTGAAGTTGAAAATCATCGTAACAAGAAGATCAAGTTCCTACGTTCTGATCGTGGGGGTGAGTATCTCAGTTTTGAGTTTGGTGCTAACTTAAGACAATGTGGAATTCTTTCACAGTTGACACCGCCTGGAACACCACGGCGTAATGGTGTGTTCGAACATCGTAATTGTACTTTGTTAGAAATGGTGCGATCTATGATGTCTCTTACTGATTTGCCGTTATCGTTTTGGGGTTATGCATTAGAGACAGCTGCATTCACTTTAAATAGGGCACCATCAAAATCCGTTGACACGACACCATACGAGCTGTGGTATGGCAAAAGACCAAAGTTGTCGTTTCTTAAAGTTTGGGGATGTGATGCTTATGTCAAAAAGCTTCAGCCTGAAAAGCTGGAACCCAAAGCAGAAAAGTATGTCTTCATAAGTTACCCAAAGGAGACAGCTGGGTACACCTTCTATCTCAAATCCGAGGGCAAAGTGTTTGTTGCTAAAAACGGAGCTGCTCTTGAGAAGGAGTTTCTCTCGAAAGAATTGAGTGGGAGGATGATAGACCTTGATGAGGTTGTCGAACCTCTACTCCCTCTAGACAGTGGTGCAGGGCAAGGGGAAACCTCTGTCGAAGCGACACCGTTGAGGAGGAAGTTAATGATGATAATCATGAAACTTCGGATCAAGTTCCTATCGGACCTCGCAGGTCGACAAGATCACGTACTGCTCTTGAGTGGTACGGTAATCCTTTCTTATCAATCATGTTGTTAGACAACAATGAACCTGTGAATTATGAAGAAGAAATGGTGAGCCCGGATTCCAACAAATGGCTGGAGGCCATGAAGTCCGAGATAGGATCTATGTATGAAAACAATGTGTGGACTTTGGAAGTAGTACCTGAAGGCTGCAAGGCTATTCAGAACAAATGGATCTTTAAGAAGAAGACGGACGCGGACGGTAATATGACCGTTTATAAAGCTCGACTTGTGGCAAAGGTTTTTTTACAAGTTCAAGGAGTTGACTATGATGAGACGTTCTCACCGGTAGCGATGCTTAAGTCCGTCCGAATCATGTTAGCAATAGCTGCATTTTTCGATTATGAAATCTGGTAAATGGATGTCAAAACTGTGTTCCTTAACGGGTTTTCTTAAGGAAGAGTTGTATATGATGCAACCCGAAGGTTTTGTCGATCCAAAGAATGCTAACAAAGTATGCAAGCTCCAGCGATCCATTTATGGACTGGTGCAAGCATCTCGGATTTCGAATAAGCGCTTTGATGAGGTGATCAAAGCATTTGGGTTTATACAAGTGGTTGGAGAATCTTGTATTTACAAGAAAGTGAGTGGGAGCTCTGTGGCGTTCTAATATCATATGTGGATGACATATTACTGATTGGAAACAACGTGGAGTTTTTGGAGAGCGTAAATGATTACTTGAATAAAAGTTTCTCAATGAAGGACCTAGGAGAAGCTACTTACATTCTAGGCATTAAGATCTATAGGGTTAGATCGAGGCGCCTGATAGGACTTCACAAAGCACATACCTTGATAAAGTTTTGAAGAAGTACAAAATGGAACAGTCCAAGAAGGGGTTCTTGCCAGTATTACAAGGTATAAAATTGAGTAAGACTCACTGCCCGACAACTACGGAAGATAGAGAAAAGATGAGTTTCGTCCCCTACGCTTCAGCCGTAGGTTCTATCATGTATGCAGTGCTGTGCACTAGACCAGACGTGAGCTTGGCCATAAGTACGGCAGGCAGGTTTCAGAGTAATCCAGGAGTGGATCACTAGACGGCGGTCAAGAATATTCTGAAGTACCTGAAAAGGACTAAGGAAATGTTTCTCGTTTATGGAGGTGACGAAGAGCTCGTCGTAAAGGGTTACGTCGACGCAAGCTTTGACATTGATCCGGATGACTCTAAGTCTCAAACCGGATACGTATTTATTCTTAATGGGGGTGTGGTAAGCTGGTGCAGTTCCAAGCAAAGCGTCGTAGCAGATTCTACATGTGAAGCGGAGTACATGGCTGCCTCAGAGGCAGCTAAGGATGGTGTCTCGATGAAGTAGTTCATGACAGATCTGGGAGTTGTGCCGAGCGCACTAAATCCAATAACTCTGTTCTGTGACAACACTGGTGCCATTGCTTTAGCAAAGGAACCAAGGTTTCACAAGAAGACTAGACACATCAAACGACGCTTCAACCTCATCCGCGACTACGCCGAAGGAGAGGACGTAAATTTTTGCAAAGTGCACACGGATCTTGTTGGGGATATTACTTGTTAATAACCCGCCCTAGTTGGGCCGGGTCACCAAATCAGGCGATTCACCTGAGCGTGGTTTGGGCCTTGGCCTGGCAAGACCAAAGGTTGTATGGCGGTTTATAATTTCCGGAAGGTCTCCAAGCTTTAGAGGATGGCGACTTAGAGACCGTAGAGGTCATGATTTGTAGGAAGGAAAGTACCCTTGTAAACCCTAGGGGTTCGACCTGTATATAAAGGCGAGTCCCAGGGAAGAAGAGGGCAGGTTAGAAATCATCGAGTGCTAGGTTTGGCGAGTTACATCCTCCTTGTAATCGAAACTACATCAATACAACTTAAAGCAGGACGTAGGCCTTTACCTCCTCACGAGGGGCCGAACCTGGGTAAATCGTCGTGTCTCTCCTGCTCAACCCCTTTGAGTCGCCACCAAGGTGCGATGGCTCCAGTACTAAGTCCTTTCACGAGGACATCTGCCGTGACAAGACCACGACAGTTGGCGCCCACCTTGGGGCCTACGCACGGTGGAGTTGAGTTCTCAAAGGGAGCCCTACCACGGTTTGGGAGTGACGCGATGGGGCTCATGACCCGGAGCCGCCGCGGGAAGATCTACATCGACAACCAGCAATGGGGGCCCGAAGCGGACTCGATCGAATCTGGTTATAGGGTCCCCTTCGGCAAGATCAACATCTTCATCGGCATGATCAGATCATCCGTGCCTGAGCCGGACATCTCCACCGACATCGTCGAGCCGGCCAGGTACGTTCGCCTAGTGGTGACGCCGAATCTGACTCGCCCGGTTTTTGTTGGGTTTGGAATGGCTAGTCAGACTCACAGTGGCGTTTGGAATGGCGCAGAATTACAAGTCCGAGTCACTAATATTTGAGGTGGTCAAATTGAAAAGCCCCTACCATGCGTTATTTGGGCGGCCGGCTTACGCCCGCTTCATGGCTCGCCCGTGCTATGTTTACCTTAAGCTCAAGATGCCCGGTCCCAAGGGACCCATCATGGTCGAGGGGGATAGAAGGATTGCAAAGGAATGTGAAGAAGGGGACGCGGCTTATGCGGAAGTCGCCTGCGCGGCAGAGGAGGTCAAACACCATCGGGCCAATGTTGACCCGGCAGACATGTCACCCCTGAAGAAGCCAACGACAGATGCTGAGTCGCCCCTCAAGTTCAAACCAATGGATGACACTAAAGAATCAATTTCGTTCCCGGCGACTCATCCAAGCAGTTCACCATCGGGACGGGTCTGGACCCCAAATAGGAAAGCGCGCTCATTGAATTCATCCGTGAGAATCGGGACATCTTCGCATGGAAACCTTCTGGCATGCCTGGTGTGCCGAGAGAATTCGCTGAGCACCATCTTAATGTTGACCCAAAGGCAAAACCTATTCAGCAGTTTCTTCGCAGGTTTAACGAGGAACGACGCAAGGCGATCTGGGAAGAAGTCGCCCGTCTCTTAGCCGCCGGATTAATCGTGGAAGTTTTCCACCCCAAATGGTTGGCTAACCTGGTTTTGGTGCTCAAGAAGAACGGTACCTTCCGTATGTGCATTGATTACACGGACCTCAACAGGGCTTGTCCGAAAGATCCCTTCGCTCTTCCCCGCATCGACCAGATCATTGACTCGGTGGCGGGATACGAACGATTGTGCTTTTTGGACGCCTACTCATGATATCACGAGATCAAGATGGCCGTGGAGGATCAAGAGAAAACATCTTTTATAACCCCCTTTGGGGCCTTTTGCTATGTGTCCATGCCTTTTGGACTCAATAGTGCGGGGGCGACTTATCAGCGCTGCATCCAGAATTGCCTTCGCAGCCAAATCGGTCGCAACGTCCATGCCTATGTCGACGATATTGTGATCAAAACTCGCCAGGGGGAGACGCTACTGGAGGATCTCAAAGAAACTTGCGATAATCTGCGGGTATATCAGATGAAGCTGAATCCCACCAAGTGTGTTTTTGGTGTTCCTGCAGGGAAATTGTTGGGCTTCCTGGTGTCGGAGCGTGGCATTGAAGCTAACCCGGACAAAATCGAAGCAGTTACATCCCTTGGAAAGCCGGCAAACGTTAATCAAGTTCAACGACTGGCGGGTCGCATTGCGGCTCTGAGTCGCTTTGTAAGTCACCTGGGTGAAAAGGCGATTCCTCTTTATCAGTTACTAAAGAAATCTGACTGGTTCGTTTGGACAAACGAGGCAGACGAGGCGCTCGAAGCTTTGAAACGACAATTGGTTAACCCGCCGGTCCTGGCCGCCCCGACTGAAAAGGAGCCCATGCTTCTGTATATTGCGGCAAATTCCAAAGCAGTAAGTGTGGCAGTGGTTGTTGAAAGAAAGGAGGAAGGGAAGGAGTACCCAGTGCAACACCCGGTGTATTTTATCAGCGAGGTGCTAACCCTTTCCAAGCAACGGTACCCACACTGGCAGAAGTTAGTGTATGGGGTGTTTTTGGCGAGTCAGAAACTTAAGCATTATTTCCAAGAACACCCTATCACAGTGGTTAGCTCTGCCCCCCTTGGGGACATCATCCAGAATCGGGAGGCAACAGGGAGGATTGCCAAGTGGGCGATTGAACTTGGGCCGCATCACGTGCAGTACACCCCCCGCACAGCCATCAAGTCTGAGGCTTTAGTTGATTTCGTCAATGACTGGACGGAGTTGCAGGCTCCGGAAGACAGGCCTGATCTTACTTACTCGACTATTTATTTTGATGGATCTAGATAGCTCGAAGGCTCGGGGGCCGGTGTAGTATTGGTATCCCCTCAAGGAGATAAATTATGTTATGTTCTCCGACTCATGTTTCCATGCACTAACAATGCTGCAGAATACGAAGCTTTGCTTCACGGCTTGCGACTCGCCAAGGAGATGAATCTAACGCGAGTCAGGTGTTTTGGCGACTCTGATTTGGTGGCGCAGCAAGTTTCGGGTACCTGGGATTCTCGGGACCCCATGATGGCGGCCTACAGAAGAGCTGTGTCTGACGTGGCGGGTCATTTTCATGGTTATCAGGTGTACCACATTGATCGGCGCCTCAATGAGGCGGCTGACGCCCTCTCACGACTTGGTTCCCAGCGAAAGCCAGTTCCTCCCAATGTTTTTCTGGATATTTTGCATAAACCATCCGTGATTTTACCATCGGAGGAGGAGTTGGCAATACCGGATCCTGAGTCTCAGCTCGTGGCGGCTCTCCACGTCACGCCGGATTGGGTTCTTCCCTATCTGGCTTATCTAGCCCGGGGCGAGTTACCAACAGACGAAGTTTCGGCCCGTCAAATCGTTCGGCGCAACAAATCCATGGTGATCATCAATGGCGAGTTATATAAACGAAGCGCCTCTAGAGTCTTTCAACGATGCGTTTCCTCCTAAGAAGGATGCATAATCTTAAATGACATTCATTCCGGAGACTCTAGGAATCATGTCGGGTCACGCTCTCTGGTGTCAAAAGCTTTCCGTCATGGTTTCTTTTGGCTGACGGCTCATGCAGATGCAGAGGATATAGTTCGTCGGTGCGAGGGATGCCAGCATTATGGACGACAGGCTCATGTGCCGGCTCAAGAATTAAGAATGATTCCCATCACTTGGCCTTTTGCGGTCTGGGGGTTAGACATGGTCGGCCCCTTTAAAATGTCATCCAATAAGAAAACCCATTTGCTGGTGGCGGTTGATAAGTTCACCAAGTGGGTTGAGGCGGAACCTATTGGAAATTGTGATGCGGAGACATCGGTCAAGTTCTTGAAGAAGCTGATCTTCCGGTTTGGATATCCACATAGTATCATTACTGATAATGGTACTAACCTGTCCCAAGGGGCGATGCAAGAGTTTTGCCGTCGAGAGCATATCCGGCTTGATGTTTCTGCGGTTGCTCACCCACAATCTAATGGGCAGGCGGAACGGGCGAATCAGGAGGTCTTACGAGGAATTAAGCCCCGACTCATGGTTCCCCTGGAGAAAACCCCATGATGTTGGGTCGAAGAATGGCCTTCAGTGCCGTGGAGTATCCGGACCACCCCGAACCGGTCCACGGGTTTACCCCTTTCTTTTTGGTCTACGGAGCAGAAGCCGTTCTTCCTACTGACATAAGGCATGATTCGCCTAGAGTCGCCGCATATGTGGAGCAAGACAATGAGCTGGCGCGTCAAGATTCCTTGGACACCTTAGAAGAGGCACGTGACCTGGCTGCGGCCCGTTCGTCCATCTATCAACAGGATCTACGACATTATCACAACCACGGGGTTAAGAGCCGGACCTTTCAGGAAGGCGACTTAGTTCTTCGGTTGATACAAGATCGTGCTGGCATGCATAAGTTGTCACCACCATGGGAAGGACCGTTCGTCGTCAGCAAGAATCTTCGCAACGGCTCTTATTATCTGGTGGATCTTCGGCCTAACCGGCCAACCATGGAGGTTGAGTCAACTCGCCCTTGGAATATTGCCCACTTGCGGCCTTATTACACTTGAGCTCTTAAGCTCTGCATTTTGTAAGTTTTTCAGTTTCATTATGAAGTAATAAAATTAAAATGCTTCCCGACTTGGGGGCTTCTTCATTAAAGATCAATTTTGTCATCCTGTTGCGACCTTATGAGCCGACAGAGTTATCATCTTAGGGTGGCGCTTGAGCTTTCTGACTCGCCCCATCCTGTCGCGACCTTATGAGCCGACGAAACCATCATCTTAGGGTGGCGCTTGAGATTTCCGACTCACCCCATCCTGTCGCGACCTTATGAGCCGACGAAACCATCATCTTAGGGTGCGTGCTTGAGCTTTCTGACTCGCCCCATCCTGTCGCGACCTTATGAGCCGACGAAACCATCATCTTAGGGTGCGTGCTTGAGCTTTCTGACTCGCCCCATCCTGTCGCGACCTTATGAGCCGACGAAACCATCATCTTAGGGTGCCTGTTTGAGCTTTCTGACTTGCCCCATCCTGTCGCGACCTTATGAGCCGACGAAACCATCATCTTAGGGTGCGTGCTTGAGCTTTCTGACTCGCCCCATCCCGTCGCGACCTTATGAGCCGACGAAACCATCATCTTAGGGTGCATGCTTGAGCTTTCTGACTCGCCCCATCCTGTCGCGACCTTATGAGCCGACGAAACCATCATCTTAGGGTGGCGCTTGAGCTTTCTGACTTGCCCCATCCTGTCGCGACCTTATGAGCCGACGAAAACCATCCTCCTAGGGTGCGTGCTTGAGCTTTCTGACTCGCCCCATCCTGTCGCGACCTTATGAGCCGACGAAACCATCATTCAGGGTGCGTGATTGAGCTTTCTGACTCGCCCCATCCTGTCGCGACCTTATGAGCCGACGAAACCATCATTTAGGGTGTGTGCTTGAGCTTTCTGACTCGGCCCATCGTGTCGCGACCTTATGAGCCGACGAAATTGCTATTTTTTATTCTCCTTCATGGCATTGCCACGAGGTTTTCCAAACCTTTTTCCTGATTCATCTTGAAAATATTTGTTATCATTTATTTGGTTTAACATATGTTTTTTCAAGCTTAAAACAGGTTGATGATCAAAATCACTTCATCCATGGCAGATTAAGCATTATAGAGGATTTTCAAACGACGGATCCAATATTTTAAATCGCCTTAAAGGAGATATAAAGATTTTTTCGGAAGTATCACAAAATCAGTACCGATTCCTAAAAAAGACCTATTACATGGCTCTTAGGCCAAATCGATGAAGTTTATTCTGCTGGTGCCCTTGGATCATTTTGCTGCGAGCTTTGGCCAACCTCAATTTGCAAGTCGCCCAGTACCCAGTTACACTTGGCCAGAGCCGCGAAGTCATCTTCATCGGTCAGGATTGAAGCAAGATCTGCGTCCAAGTCAAAAGGGTTCTTGGGTCGCCGTGGAGTTAAGCTGGTCGCCACAAAGGTTGGCGGGTTGACCTTCTTGTTCTTGCTGTCATAAGCAGCCTGATACTTTGATAAATCCAGACGTGCAGCAAGTTGAGCCGCCGCCAGCCGGGAGTCCTTGACGACACGCTGATAGTCCTCTTCGACGAATTCTGACCCGTCATCTTTGAGTTGAGGAAAGCCTGCCGCTACTTCTTCCGGGTTGATCTCTGGAGCATACGCCAAGCAACGACTTAAGGTAGTCAGCACTCCCTTCCGGGCGGCTGACCGAGTCAACTCGCCAATCTGGGGAGGAAGCGTGGATAGGCAGCCAAGCATCTTCTTTGGAAGTTATAGGCTCCTTGGCGCCCATCACTGCTTTAACAGTTAGTACACTGCCGGTATACAGCTGCTCTCTGAGCGTGTAAATCGCCTTCAACATCAGCACGCAGTCATCCTGAAGGTTGGCGGCTCTCAGACCTGTGCAAGGGGTCATGATAATTAGTGACTCAGGATAAGAGTTATTGGTTTAAAAAAAGAGATCAAAGGTTTGAGTATTTTACCAAAGACGGCTTGCGCCATGTTTGAGATATGACGCTTCAAGCCGGACAGTTCTTGTTGCACAGTAGCCAGCTTGGCTTCAGCTTTCTCTGCTCGTTTTGTCGCAGCATCTTGGTCAGCTTGAGCCCTTTTTAAATCGGCCTTTATCTTTTCCATCTCAGCCAATTCCAGCTGATATTTTTCCTCGATTTGGTTCGGGCATCTTGCTGATCAGATAAGTTTTTCTTCAAGTCGCCAAGTGCTGATTCAGTCTGAATAAGAGTTTCCTGTGGAAATAAACGATAAAGGGCAAGTCCCAGAACTATTGCAAGCAATATCCCTGACACTTGGGGGCTAATGTATAATATTTTTTTTCAGATAAAATTATACAGCATCAAGACCCGGCTCATCTTTTTACTGATGACCCGACCCTTGGGGGTTACTGGTCGAAAGTTTTTCTAAATTGAGAAAGACCCGGCTCATCATTTTACTGATGACCCGGCCCTTGGGGGTTACTGGTCGAAAGTTTTTCTAAGTTGACAAAGACCCGGCTCATCTTTTTACTGATGACCCGGCCCTTGGGGGTTACTGGTCGAATTTTTTTTCTAAGTTATCAAGACCCGGCTCATCTTTTTACTGATGACCCGGCCCTTGGGGGTTACTAGTCGAAAGTTTTTCTAAGTTATCAAGACGCGGCTCATCTTTTTACTGATGACCCGGCCCTTGGGGGTTACTGGTCGAAAGTTTTTCTAAGTTATCAAGACCCGGCTCATCTTTTTACTGATGACCCGGCCCTTGGGGGTTAATGGGAGTAATATAATATATAACAAAGCTTACCTCATGTTTATTTTTTAGAATCCGAAGCAGGCTTTTCTCCATCTCATAACTCGCCTCCAGGCGACTCGCAAAACCAGAGCAGAGTTCTTGGAATTCCAGATGTTCATATTCAGAAAGCTTAGCCTTGGAGAGTCCAAATTCAGGAATGGTTTGAGAGGATGATGGCGCATGCTTTGACAAAACCGTTGTGGCCGGTTTAGAGAAGTTGGTGCCAGTGATAACCACAACATTCGGGTCTTCTGCTGTTGTCAATGGACTTGGCGTCTTAGGGGCATCCGTTGTGTCCTTGGGCGAGCTAGGAAGATCCATTTGATCCTCAGGCTCGTCTTGATCCAGGTCATCTTGGATCGGCGCTGACTCTTTGATGGGCTCTGGAATTATGATAGGAGTTGACCCGCTGGTCTTCCTCTTCTTCGCCTGTGCCCTAAAAAAGTGGAACAACGCATTAAAAAACTGGTAATTCATTATCCTCAGATTCAAAGTAAAATTATCAAAGGACTTACCCAGGGACTCGAATCATTGGCGGAAGTATCAACATTACTGAGTCGCCAGATGTAGGAGGAGAATTCTGCAAGAATTATACGTCAAAGATATAGGCGGGTTACGGATGCGATCCAAAGAAACATGAGGAAGTGTTGTTCATGGGTACCTCATTTGGTTTCCTCTTGTTCTTTGCTGGTAAGCCGGACACCAGATCACTGGAATGACTTCGGGTCTTCCGATTTGAAGTATGGTGTGCTTTCTTCAATAGAAAATTGGGGTCCAAACAAGCATTTGGATGTGAGAAGGGAACTTTCCCACAAATTCGCCTGGCCGGCTTAGGTGGAGAAGGAGATGAATCGGAGGAAACAGAAATTACCTCTACAGAATCCTCCTGGCTTTCGTTGTCTTCATTCTATTCAAGAGAGGCAGAGGCATAAATACAAAGTTAACAGTAGTGGATGGCGAGTGAAAAGATGACAGGTTTTTACCTCTGAAGGTGCGTCGCCGACTTGAGATTCATCGGCTTCGGATGGCTCGGCCACAACAGCTTTGCCCTTGCCCTTGGTTTTCTTTGGGGGCGGCTTAGCTTGCTTCATGGCTGGCCTTTTGGGTTTCTTGGACCAAAATTTATCACCTTTCTAGAATGGCATATGTTATAAAAGGCCACAACTCGAATGAAACATAAGAAATAAAGACAAAGGGCGGGTTAAAATCGCTTACCTTGGGCGCCTGATTAATTTTGCAGAAGGGTTTGAGGCCGATTTGGCCGCATTTTCCCGCAGGCTCGCCGGTCAGCTTCTTGATGATGGTGACAATATCCTTTTCCGTTAAAGCCGTATGGAAATAACATTGAGGATGATCTAAGGTGCCATCAAACTCGCACATTAGCCCGTCCCGACGACTCAAAGGAAGGATGCGCCATTCGAACCAGCAGCGAATCAAGTCGACCCCAGTAAGGCCGTTGTTCGTCAAAGATCTTAACTCGGACAATACTGGGATAAAATCTGATTCATCCTCTTCGGTGAGCTTGTCCGGAAGCTTGAAGTTTGTTGGAAGGCGGTCTTTCCTATAGCCCAGAAGCTTGTTTTCTCCTGCGGGCGAGGTCTCTTGACAGTAGAACCAAGACTCGCCCCAGCCTTTGGGATGGCTTGGCATGGCGAGTGAGGGAAACGGGCTATCCCTGCGGCGCTGAACATTTACACCGCCAAGTTCCAGGCTGGGACCATTGTGAAATTCCGTCTGGCGATTTAAGTGGAAAAAGTACCAGAATAAAGGAACTGAGGGTTCCATCCGCAGATAAGCCTCACAGAACACTTGGAACTGACATAGGTTACTTATCAAGTTAGGTCCCAGATCCTGGAGGCGGACGTTCATGAAAGCCATGGCGTCTCTAAGAAACTTTGATCCGGGCGGCTTAAAACCTCGCTCAAGGTGTTCGACGAAAACGACTATCTCCCCTTCTTTGGGGTTGGGGAGATCCTCTCCGAACCCGGTACGCCAACCGATAACATTCTGAGGGTCCAAGTTGCCCGTTTTCACATAATCTGCTAGTATGGTGTCGTCAACTTTGGTAGGGAGCCAGTCACTCTTGAAGACGGTGCCCATGCTACAAAGGAGTAAAGTACGGGTGAATTTACACGCCTTGAACATCTACCGTAAGGGGTGAAATAAGTTCATTTGACTCGCCAAGTAATTTGTTCACGGACTAAGGGAAAATCTTGACCCGCCATATAAAGATCCGGGTCGGGTTGCTGTGGCGACTTACGAAGTTTGGCTATTCACAAGAGTTATGTCTTAAAAGTGTCGGAGACATTTGTTCAAAACGGTGAAGAGTGAAGACTACAAACAGCTTTTACGCAATGAGCAGGTAAACTATGGATCTACTGGACAGTCGAAAAAACATGAGAAAAATGACTGGACGCAACAATTTACTACCAGGATAAGGTGATATCGTTCGTTTGACGAAATATTGTTCTAAACACGCAAGTCAAGGGCAGATAAATGAAGGTATTAAAAAGATTGGCTATCTCATCGTCATTAGCATTAATCAGTCAAGGACAGGTAACAGATATTCACGAGGGCATCAAGAACATGGCGATGTTGAAACTTCGAACAAGGATGGGATTTGTTCTTAAATGAGCGGTGACCTAACCTGATGGTTTCGGTCGGAAGTGGTCGACGGCGACGGAGGCTGTTGGAGGAGCACGAAAGTCTTGGTCGAGCGCAGAGATCTTCGGCGGCGATGGAGTGCTTGGCAACAGCGAGGTGGTCGAAGACGACGAGGTGGTCGATGGCGGCGAGCAGCTCGGCCGCGGTACGAAGCTTGACGGCGGCAAAGATCTGTGGGCGCTGCCGAAGCTTTCGGGCGACGACAGGAACTGTGGTTGGCGGCGGAGCCCTCGGAAGGCAGTAAGTTTTCCTCGCTGTGATAATGAGGAGGAGATTGACGAGACTGGTAGGTGGGAAGCGCCAGTCCTGTCCCCCCCACCTATTTAACAGGGCGGGCGCTGGAATCGAGGCGCCGTGAGCGGGAACCGCCGGAGGATAAAAAGATTCGCTATAATGGCGCTCCGAAAATTTTGGGATAACGATACCAAAGGATCCGTTAGGATTATGTCAGTCTTCCCGGAATTCAAGGGATAAGAATATGCCGACGAGAAATGGTTTGGCGATTTAAAGATTTTCAGCGGCAGATGGCGGGTTAAAGTTTCTGACGTATAGAGAAGGATGAAGAATGAATCGCCTTTAACTGAGCAGAAATATTGGCGTGAAAAGAGTTCAAGTCAATCTGGGGCCTAATATTGGGGATATTACCTGTTAATAACCCGCCCTAGTTGGGCCGGGTCACCAAATCAGGCGATTCACCTGAGCGTGGTTTGGGCCTTGGCCTGGCAAGACCAAAGGTTGTATGGCGGTTTATAATTTCCGGAAGGTCTCCAAGCTTTAGAGGATGGCGACTTAGAGACCGTAGAGGTCACGATTTGTAGGAAGGAAAGTACCCTTGTAAACCCTAGGGGTTCGACCTGTATATAAAGGCGAAACCCAGGGAAGAAGAGGGCAGATTAGAAATCATCGAGTGCTAGGTTTGGCGAGTTACGCCCTCCTTGTAATCGAAACTACATCAATACAACTTAACGCAGGACGTAGGCCTTTACCTCCTCACGAGGGGCCGAACCTGGGTAAATCGCCGTGTCTCTCCTGCTCAACCCCTTTGAGTCGCCACCAAGGTGCGATGGCTCCAGTACTAAGTCCTTTCACGAGGACATCTGCCGTGACAAAACCACGACAGATCTGAATGTAGCAGATCCGCTGACTAAACCTCTTCCACGGGCAAAACATGATCAACACCAGAACTGTATGGGTGTTAGATTCATTACAATGTAAATCGCATAGCGATGTGAGGACTAGATTATTGACTCTAGTGCAAGTGGGAGACTATTGGAAATATGCCCTGGAGGCAATGATAAAATAATAATTATTATATTTCCTGTTTCAAGATAATCGTTTATTATCCATGCTATAATTGTATTGAATGAAAACATAGATACATGTGTGGATACATAGACAAAACAATGTCCCTAGCAAGCCTCTAGTTGGCTAGCCACTTGATCAAGGATGGTCAAGGTTTTCTCACCATATGCAAGTGTTGTCACTTGATAACTGGATCACATCATTAGGAGAATCATGTGATGGACTAGACCCAAACTATGAACATAGCATGTGATCGTGTCATTTTATTGATATTGTTTTCTGCGTGTCAAGTATTTATTCCTATGACCATTAGATCATATAACTCACTGACACTGGTGGAATACCTTGTGTGTATCAAACGTCGCAACGTAACTGGGTGACTATAAAGGTGCTCTATGCTACATCTCAAACAACAGCGCCAGAAAATGACACGTTGACGGAGACTTGCTTGCGTTGGTTTTTCCCTGGAAGAGGAAAGTGTGATGCAGCACACGAGCAGTAAGTATTTCCCTCAGTTTGAGAACCAACGTATCAATCCAGTAGGAGAATCTCGTCAAGTCCACAGTACCTCTGCAAACACAAACGAGCTTGCACCCAATGCTATAAAGGGGTTGTTGATACGTCTCAAACGTATCTATAATTTTTGATGGTTTCATGATGTTATCTTGTCATCTTTGGATGTTTTATGTACCTTTTTCATCTTTTTTGGAACTTACTTATTAATTCAGTGCCAAGTGTCAGTTCCTGTTTTTTCTGTGTTTTTGGCTCTTTTCAGATATAATTTTGGAACGGAGTCCAAACGGAATAAAATCCCCCAAATAAATTGTTCCCGAACGGAAGAAGATCAGGGGGCTTGAGGGCCAAGCCAGGAGAGCTACACGGGGCCCACAAGCCCTGTAGCCGCCACTAGGGGGCGGCCGCTAGCAGGCTTGTGGCCTCCCTGGCACCCCCTGACCTAGCTCCTTCGCCTATATATTAATACAGAAAAAATGAGGGAATCCACGAAAACACTTTTCCGCCGCCGCAAGCTTCCGTTTCCGCAAGATCTCATCTGGAGGACCTTCCCGATGCCCTGCCGGAGGGGACTTTGGAGTTGGAGGGCTTCTACATCATCATCATCGCCCCTCCAATGACTCGTGAGTAGTTCACTTCAGACCTACGGGTCCGTAGTTAGTAGCTAGATGGCTTCTTCTCTCTCTTGGATCTTCAATACAAAGTTCTCCATGATCTTCATGGAGATCTATCCGATGTAATCTTCTTTGGCGGTGTGTTTGTCGAGCTCCGATGAATTGTGGATTTGTGATCAGATTATCTATGATATATATTTGAGTCTTTGCTGATTTCTTTTATGCATGATTTGATATCCTTGTAAGTCTCTCCGAGTCTTGGGTTTTGTTTGGCCAACTAGATCTATGATTCTTGCAATGGGAGAAGTGCTTGGTTTTGGGTTCATACCGTGTGGTGACCTTTCCCAGTGACAATAGGGGCAGCAATGCACACATTGTGTAGTTGCCATCAAGGGTAACAAGATGGGCTTTGTCGTTGATATGAGATTGTCCATCTACATCATGTCATCTTGCTTAAGGCGTTACTCTGTTCTTTTCGACTTAATACACTAGATGCATGCTGGATAGCGGTCGACGTGTGGAGTAATAGTAGTAGATGCTGAAAGTATCGGTCTACTTGTTTTGGACGTGATGCCTATAGATATAATCATTGCCATAGATGACGTCACGACTTTGTTCACCCACCGTCTACTTGCTTTCATGAGAGAAGCCACTAGTGAACACTATGGCCCCCGGGTCTATTCACACCTATCGTTTCCACTTTCGCTTTACTTTGCTTTGTTACTTTGTTGCTTTCAGTTCTCACTTGGCAAACAATCTATAAGGGATTGACAACCCCTTCATAGCGTTGGGAGCAAGCTTTTTGTGTTTGTGCAGGTACTTGTGATACTCCTTCACTGGATCGATACCTTGGTTCTCAAAACCGAGGGAAATACTTACCACCGCTGTGCTACATCACCCTTTCCGCTTCGAGGGAACACCAACGCAAGGCTCCAAGGCCACGGGGGAATCCTTTGCATATTTTCCAAGGAAGTCCCTAAAGGCGTAGCCGTAGCAGAAGGATTCCTGGTGCCGTTGCTGAGGAGAATCAAGACAAGAATAGTCTCTTGTCAGCACGTGTTTCTGGCGCCGTTGGAAGTTCTTTTGTTGTAGTAGCAGAAGTATTTCTGGCGCCGTTGCCGAGGAAGGAGAGATCTATCCAAGTAGGTCTCACAAACTCATCTCTTGCATTTACTTTTTTGCCAGTTGCTTCTCGTTTTCCTCTCCCCCACTTCACATTTGTCGTTTTCATTTGCCTTTTTTTCTTTACCTTTCTCCTTTGCCTTTTTCTTTTGCTTTTTTGCCATTTTCCTTTGCTGGTTTTCTTGCTTGCTTGTGTGCTTGTTTGTTTGTTGAAGTCATCATGGCTGAAAACACCAAACTTTGCGACTTCTCGAGTACCAATAATAATGATTTTATTAGTACTCCGATTGCTCCCGCCACTAGTGCGGAATCGTATGAAATCAACGCAGTTTGCTGAATCTTGTTATGAAAGAGCAATTCTCTGGCCTTCCCAGTGAAGATGTCGCATCCCATCTCAATACCTTCATTGAGCTTTGTGATATGCAAACGAAAAGGGATGTGGATAATAACGTGATTAAGTTGAAGCTTTTTCCTTTCTCGTTGCGAGATCGCGCAAAAACTTGGTTTTCTTCTTTGCCTAAAAATAGTATCGATTCTTGGGATAAGTGCAAAGATGCTTACATATCCAAGTATTTTCCGCCGGCTAAGATCATCTCCTTACGTAACGATATCATGAATTTCAAGCAACTTGATCATGAACACGTTGCACAATCTTGGGAGAGGATGAAGCTTATGATTAGAAATTGTCCCGCTCATGGCTTGAGTTTGTGGATGATTATACAAATCTTTTACGCTGGCTTGAATTTCGCTTCTCGCAATATCTTGGACTCCGCTCAGGTGGAACGTTCATGGAAATGACGTTAGGAGACGCTGCGAAGCTCCTAGAAAATATCATGACCAACTACTCTCAGTGGCATACTGAAAGGTCACCTGCTAGCAAAAAGGTACACGCTATAGAAGAAATTAACTCGCTTAGTGCTAAGATGGACGAGTTGATGAATTTGGTTGCTAGTAGAAACTCTCCTTTAGATCCTAATGACATGCCACTATCTTCCTTGATTGAGAGTAGCAACACTAGTTTGGACGTTAACTTTGTTGGTAGGAACAATTTTGGCAACAACAATGCTTTTAGAGGAAACTATGTTCCTAGGCCTTTTCCTACTAACTCCTCTAACAATTATGGAAATTCCTACAACAACACTTATGGAAATCACAACAAATTACCCTCTGATTTAGAGAGTAATATCAAAGAGTTTATCAACTCTCAAAAGATTTTCAATGCGTCCGTAGAGGAAAAACTACTCAAAATTGACGATTTGGCTAAGAGCGTTGATAGGATGTCTTGTGATATTGATGCTTTGAAAGTAAGATGCGCTCCTCCCAAGGTCAACTTGGATGAAACTTTGAAAGCTATGCGCGTCTCCATGAATGAGAGCAAAGAAAGAACCGCCCAACTTCGCGCTAGGCATGAATGGTTTAAAAGGGTGCGTTCTAGTAATGCAAATCACGAAGATCTTAAAGTGCTTGGTGTGACTCCTCTTGAATCTTTGTTTTCGCGTGTCAAACCTATTGATGAAGGGGCTGGATATGAATCCACTTTGGTTGAAAAACGCCCCAATGATTCGGAGCCCACCCATCTTGATGATAAAGGTGTGGAGAGTGGAGTAGAAGAAATCAAAATTTTGGGTTGTAATGAAACTCCCACTTTGGATTTCCAGGAATTCAATTATGATAATTGCTCCTTGTTTGAATGCATTTCTTTGATGCAATCCATTGCAAACTCTCCCCATGCTTATAGCCAAAGCAAAGCCTTTACCGCGCATATCGTAGATGCTATGATGAAATCTCTTGAAGAGAAGCTCGAACTAGAAGTCTCTATACCTAGAAAACTTCATGATGAGTGGGAACCTACTATCAAAATCAAGATAAAAAACTATGAGTGCAATGCTTTGTGTGATTTGGGTGCTAGTGTCTCCGCGATTCCAAAGTCTTTATGTGATATTCTTGGTTTTCATGAGATTGAAGAGTGTTCTCTTAATTTGCATCTTGCGGATTCTACTGTCAAGAAACCCATGGGAAGGATCGATGATGTTCTTATTGTTGCAAATAATAACTATGTACCCGTGGATTTCATTGTACTTGACATAGATTGCAATCCTTCATGTCCCATTATTCTTGGTAGACCTTTCCTAAGGACTATTGGTGCTATCATCGATATGAAGGAAGGGAATTTTAGATTTAGATTTCCTCTAAAGAAGGGAATGGAGCACTTTCCTAGAAAGAAAATAAGATTGCCTTATGAATCTATGATGAGGGCTACTTATGGTTTGAGCACCAAAGATGACTATACGTGATTCCATCATCTTTTGCCTAGCTAAGGGCGTTAAACAAAAGCGCTTGTTGGGAGGCAACCCAACGAATCTATCCTTTTTCTTTCTGTTTTGTGTTTTCCACACTTTCATAATTCTGTTATGATTGTGTTTTTTGTGTTTATTTTTGTGTTTGTGCCAAGCAAAACCGTTATGATTAGTCTTGGGGATGATCGTTTGGTCATGCTAGAAAAGACAGAAACTTTCTGCTCACGAAAAGAATTTTCTTTTTTTTCTCTAACAGCTTTTGAGTTGATTCTTTTTGCTAATGATTGCTACGCAAATGCTTCAGACTGTCGTAATTGTTCAGAATTTTTGAAGTACCATAAGTATACGAAGTATACAGATTGCTACAGTCCGGTCTGCTGTTAACAGATTCTGTTTTTGTTGAGTTGGTTGCTTATTTTGATGAAACTATGGATAGTATCGGGGGTATTAGCCATGGAAGATTGAAAATACAGTAACCCAACATCAACATAAGAAGAATTTAAGTTTGCTACAGTACCTAAGGAAGTGGTGGTTTGCTTTCTTATACTAATGTTATCACGAGTTTCTGTTTAAGTTTCGTGTTGTGAAGTTTTCAAGTTTTGGGTGAAGTTCTTATGGACAAAGAGATCAACAGTGGCAAGAGCTCAAGCTTGGGGATGCCCAAGGCACCCCAAGAGATTCAAGGATGCGTAAAAGCCTAAGCTTGGGGATGCCCCAGGAAGGCATCCCCTCTTTCGTCTTCAATCCATCGGTAACGTTACTTGGGGCTATATTTTTATTCACCACATGTTATGTGTTTTGCTTGGAGCGTCTTGTATCGTAGGAGTCTTTTATTTTTGTTGTGTCACAATCATCCTTGCTGCACACTTATACGTCTCAAACGTATCTATAATTTTTGATGGTTTCACGCTGTTATCTTGTCTTCTTTGATTGTTTTATGTACCTTTTATATCTTTTTTGGGACTAACTTATTAATTCAGTGCCAAGTGTTAGTTCCTGTTTTTTCCGTGTTTTTGACTCTTTTTAGATCTGATTTTGGAACGGAGTCCAAACGGAAGAAAAGCCCCGAAATGATTTTTTCCCGAACGGAAGAAGACCGGGGGCTTTTGGGCCAAGCGAGGTGGGCTCCAGGGAGCCTACAAGCCCCCACTCCGCCACCAGGGAGGGGCGGCGGTGGGTAGGCTTGTGGCCTCCCTGGCCGCCCCCTGACCTAGTTCTTTGACCTATAAATTCCCAAATATTCCGCAAAAAATCAGGGGAGACTCGAAAATACTTTTCCGCCGCCGCAAGCTTCCGTTTCCGCGAGATCTCATCTGGAGATCCTTCCCGGCACCCTGCCGGAGGGGACTTTGGATTTGGAGGGCTTCTTCATCATCATCATCGCCCCTCCAATGACTCGTGAGTAGTTCACTTCAGACCTACGGGTCCGTAGTTAGTAGCTAGATGGCTTCTTCTCTCTCTTGGATCTTCAATACAAAGTTCTCCATGATTTTCATGGAGTTCTATCCGATGTAATCTTGTTTGGCGGTGTGTTTGTCGAGATTCGATGAATTGTGGATTTGTGATCATATTATCTATGATATATATTTGAGTCTTTGCTGATTTCTTATATGCATGATTTGATATCCTTCTAAGTCTCTCCGAGTCTTGGGTTTTGTTTGGCCAACTAGATCTATGATTCTTGCAATGGGAGAAGTGCTTGGTTTTGGGTTCTACCATGTGGTGACCTTTGCCAGTGACAGTAGGGGCAGCAAGGCACACATCAAGTAGTTGCCATCAAGGGTAAAAAGATTGGGTTTTTATCATAGGTTTGAGATTATCCCTCTACATCATGTCATCTTGCTTAAGGCGTTACTCTGTTTTTATGGACTTAATACACTAGATGCATGATGGATAGCGGTCGACGTGTGGAGTAATAGTAGTAGATGCAGAAAGTATTGGTCTACTTGTTTTGGACGTGATGCCTATAGATATAATCATTACATAGATATCGTCACGACTTTGCGCGGTTCTATCAATTGCTCGACAGTAATTTGTTCACCCACCGTCTACTTGCTTTCATGAGAGAAGCCACTAGTAAACACTACGGCCCCCGGGTATATTCACATCCATCGTTTACACCTCCGCTTTTACTTTGCTTTGTTACTTTGTTGCTTTCAGTTCTCACTTGGCAAACAATCTATAAGGGATTGACAACCCCTTCATAGCGTTGGGAGCAAGCTTTTGTGTTTGTGCAGGATCTTGTGATACTCCTCCACCGGATTGATACCTTGGTTCTCAAACTGAGGGAAATACTTATCGTCACTGTGCTACATCACCCTTTCCGCTTCAAGGGAACACCAACGCAAGGCTCCAAGGCCACGGGGGAAATCCTTTGCATACTTGCCTAGGAAGTCCCTTAAGGCGTAGCTGCAGCTGAAGGATTCCTGGTGCCATCGACACACCTGTTTCTGGCGCCATTGGAAGGACTTTTGTGCATTAGCATAGCTGACATCACACACCTAGAGAGAGACAGATATGCACTCACCGTGATTTTGTCGAGCTTCACTTATATCCTTTGGTAGACAATTCAGCTCACATGTGCTTCACTTATATCTTTTGAGCTAGTTGATTTTGCTCTATGTGCTTCACTTATATCTTTTAGAGCACGGCGGTGCGTGGCTTGGTAGTTTATCTATGCTATGAAAGTAGTCTCAAAAGGGGTAGTTATCCAAAGGGATATGAAAATTTCACCTTCACGTGCATTGAATAGTTAGAGAAGTTTGATGCATCTCAGTTAGTTTTGAGTTGTGGTTGTGGTAATATTGAAGTTATGCTAGTAAGGTGTTGTGGATCTAGAAATACTTGTGTTGAAGTTATTGATTCTGTAGCATGCACGTATGGTGAACCGCTATGTGATGAAATCTGAGCATGATTAGTCTATTGATTGTCATCCTTTGTGTGGCGGTCGGGATCGCGCGATGGTATATACCTACCAACCCTTCGCCTAGGAGTATGCGTTGAATGCTTTGTTTCGATTACTAATAAAACTTTTGCAACAAGTATATGAGTTCTTCATGACTCATGTTGAGTCCATGGTTTAGATGCACTTTCACCTTCCACCATCACTATCTTCTTAGTGCCGTGCAACTTTCGTCGGTGCACAAAACCCACCATTAGCCTCCCTCAAAACAGCCACCATACCTACCTACTATGGCTTTTTCAAAGTCATTCCGAGATATATTGTCATGCAACTACCACCATGACATGTGCCACCACTTCTACATTGCCATTGCATGATCGTAAGATAGCTAGCATGATGTTTCCATGAATGTCTATGCCATGCTAGATCATTGTCATGGTACACTACCGAAGGCAATCCATATAGAGTCATTATTGCTCTAAGTTTTGAGTTGTAAGTGTGATGATCAGCATTGATGGAGCATTGTCCCATGTGAGGAAATAAAAGAGGCCAAAGATGCCCACCAAAAAAAGAGGCCAAAGAGCCCACCAAAAAAAGAGAGAAAAGAGAGAAGGGACGATGCTACTATCCTTCCACACTTGTGCTTATTAAGCACCTTGATCTTCATGATTGAGAGTCTCTCGTTTTGTCACCACCATATAGCTAGTGGGAAATTTTCATTACATAACTTGGCTTGTATATTCCAATGATAGGCTTCCTCAAAATTTCCTTAGGTCTTCGTGAGCAAGCAAGTTGGATGCACACCCACTAGTTTTCTCTAAGAGCTTTCAGATACTCCCAGCTCTAGTGCATCATTTGTATGGCAATCCCTACTCATTCACATTGATATCTATTGATGAGCATCTCCACAGCTCATTGATATGCCTAGTTAATGTGATCATCTTCTCCTTGTTTTTCTTGCAACCTCCACCACACTCCACACCACTTATAGTGCTAAAACCATGGCTCACGCTCATGTATTGCGTGAGAGTTGAAAAAGTTTGAGAAAGTAAAGGTGTGAAAACAATTACTTGGCCAATACCGGGGTTGTGCATGATTTAAATTCGTTGTGCAATGACGATAGAGCATAGCCAGACTATATGCTTTTGTAGGGATAACTTTCTTTTGGCCTTGTTATTTTTGAAAGTTCATGATTACCTTGCTAGTTTGCTTCAAGTATTATTGTTTCCACGTCAATAGCAAACTATTGTTTTGAATCTAATGGATCTGAACATTCACGTCACATAAGAGGAGTTACAAAGGACATCTATGCTAGGTAGCTTGAAAGCATCAAAAAATCATTCTTTATCACTTCCCTACTCGAGAACGAGCAGGAGTTAAGCTTGGGGATGCTTGATACGTCTCAAACATATCTATAATTTTTTATGGTTTCATGATGTTACCTTGTCATCTTTGGATGTTTTATGTACCTTTTATATCTTTTTTGGGACTAACTTATTAATCCTGTTTTTTCTGTGTTTTTGGCTCTTTTCAGATCTGATTTTGGAACGGAGTCCAAACAGAATAAAATCCCCGAAATAAAATTTTCCCGAACGGAAGAAGATCAGGGGGCTTGAGGGCCAAGCCACGAGAGCTACAGGGGGCCCACAAGCCCTGTAGCCGCCACCAGGGGGGTGGCTAGCAGGCTTTTGGCCTCCCTGGCGCCCCCTCACCTAGCTCCTTCGCCTATATATTCCCTAAAATACAGAAAAAATGAGGGAGTCCACGAAAACACTTTTTCGCCGCCGCAAGCTTCCGTTTCCGTAAGATCTCATCTGGAGGCCCTTCCCGGTGCCCTGCAGGAGGGGACTTTGGAGTTGGAGGGGTTCTACATCATCATCATCGCCCCTCCAATGACTCGTGAGTAGTTCACTTCAGACCTACGGGTCCGTAGTTAGTAGCTAGATGGCTTCTTCTCTCTCTTGGATCTTCAATACAAAGTTCTCCATGATCTTCATGGAGATCTATCCGATGTAATCTTCTTTGGCGGTGTGTTTGTCGAGCTCCGATGAATTGTGGATTTGTGATCAGATTATCTATGATATATATTTGAGTCTTTGCTGATTTCTTTTATGCATGATTTGATATCCTTGTAAGTCTCTCCGAGCCTTGGGTTTTGTTTGGCCAACTAGATCTATGATTCTTGCAATGGGAGAAGTGCTTGGTTTTGGGTTCATACCGTGTGGTGACCTTTCCCAGTGACAATAGGGGCAGCAATGCACACATTGTGTAGTTGCCATCAAGGGTAACAAGATGGGCTTTGTCGTTGATATGAGATTGTCCATCTACATCATGTCATCTTGCTTAAGGCGTTACTCTGTTCTTTTGGACTTAATACACTAGATGCATGCTGGATAGCGCTCGACGTGTGGAGTAATAGTAGTAGATGCAAAAAGTATCGATCTACTTGTTTTGGACGTGATGCCTATAGATATAATCATTGCCATAGATGACGTCACGACTTTGCGCGGTTCTATCAATTGCTCGACAGTAATTTGTTCATCCACCGTCTACTTGGTTTCATGAGAGAAGCCACTAGTGAACACTACGGCCCCCGGGTCTATTCACACCTATCGTCTCCACTTTCGCTTTACTTTGCTTTGTTACTTTATTGCTTTCAGTTCTCACTTGGCAAACAATCTATAAGGGATTGACAACCCCTTCATAGCGTTGGGAGCAAGCTTTTTGTGTTTGTGCAGGTACTTGTGATACTCCTTCACTGGATCGATACCTTGGTTCTCAAAACCGAGGGAAATACTTACCACCGCTGTGCTACATCACCCTTTACGCTTTGAGGGAACACCAACACAAGGCTCCAAGGCCACGGGGGAATCCTTTGCATATTTGCCAAGGAAGTCCCTAAAGGCGTAGCCGTAGCAGAAGGATTCCTGGTGCCGTTGCTGAGGAGAATCAAGACAAGAATAGTCTCCCGTGAGCACGTGTTTCTGGCACCGTTGGAAGGTCTTTTGTTGCAGTAGCAGTTGTCAATCCCTTCAAGATTGATTGCAAAGTGAGATCTGAAGGCAAAAAGTGCAACGAAGTAAAAGTGTAAGGCTAAAAATATGATGTGAAGTAGACCCGGGGGCCATATTGTTCACTAGAGGCTTCTCTCAAAATAGCAAATATTACGGTGGGTGAACAAATTACTGTCGAGCAATTGATAGAACCGCGCAAAGTCATGACGATATCTAAGGCAATGATCATACATATAGGCATCACGTCCGAGACAAGTAGACCGATACTTTCTGCATCTACTACTATTACTCCACACATCAATCGCTATCGAGCATGCATCTAGTGTATTGAGTTCATGACGAACTTAGTAACGCCTTAAGCAAGATGACATGATGTAGAGGGATAAACTCAAACCAATGATGAAACCCCCATCTTTTTACCCTTGATGGCAACAACACGATGCGTGCGTCGCTACCCCTTCTGTCACTGGGTGAGGTCACCGCACGATATGAACCCAAAACCAAGCACTTCTCCCATTGCAAGAATCATAGATCAAGCTGGCCAAACAAAACCCACAACTCGAAGAGAATTACAAGGATATGAAATCATGGATAAGAGAGATCAGAAGAAACTCAAGTAAGATTCATAGATAATCTGATCATAAATCCACAATTCATCGGATCTCGACAAACACACCGCAAAATAAGATTACATCGGATAGATCTCCATGAAGATCATGTAAACTTTGTATTGAAGATCCAAGAGAGAGAAGAACCCATCTAGCTACTAGCTATGGACCCGTAGGTCTGTGGTGAACTACTCACGCATCATCGGAGAGGTCATGGTGTTGATGCAAAAGCCCTCCGTATCCGAATCCCCCTTCCGGCAGGGCACCGGAACGTGCCTCAGATGGAATCTTGCGGAGACAGAAGCTTGCCGTGGTGGAAAAGTACTTTCGATGATCTCTTGATTTTCTCTGGAATTATTGGGAATATATAGGCGAAAGACCTAGGGCATAGGTGGCCCAGGGAGCCCACAAGCCTGGGAGGCGCGGCCCCCCTGGCCCGGCTAGGGGGCATGTGGGGTCTCTGGTGGCCCCCTGCCTTGGTTCTCAAGCTTCCCGATCTTCTTCTGTTTCGAAAAAAATCTTTTCGGAAGTTTTATTCCGTTTGGACTCTGTTTAAAATCCTCCTCTGAAAATGGTCAAAAACCCGGAAAAACAGGAGCTGGCACTTGGCACTAAGTTAATAGGTTAGTCCCAAAAAAGATATAAAAGGCATACAAAACATCCAAAGTTTGATAGGATAATAGCATGAAACCATCAAAAATTATAGATACGTTGGAGACGTATCAAGCATCCCCAAGCTTAACTCCTGCTCGTCCTCGAGTAGGGAAGTGATAAAGACTGAATTTTTGATGTGGAATGCTACCTAACATAGTTGTCCTTTGCAACTTCTTTCATCTGACATGAATGTTCAGATCCGTAAGATTCAAAACAATAGTTTGCTATTGACATGAAAACAATAATACTTCAAGCAAACTAGCAAGGTAATCATGAACTTTCGAAATAACAAGGCCAAAGAAAGTTATCCCTAAAAAATCATATAGTCTGGCTATGCTCCATCATCCCAACACAACTAATTTAAATCATGCACAACAAAGGTATTGGCCAAGTAATTATTTTCGCACTCTTACTTTCTCAAACCTTTTTCAACTCTCACGCAATACATGAGTGTGAGCCATGGATATAGCACTATAAGTGGAATAGAGTGTGGCGGTGGTTGTGAGACAAAAAGGGAGGAGATGGTCACATTGACTCGGCGTGTCAAAGGGCTATGGAGATGCCCATTAATAGATATCAATGTGAATGAGTAGGGATTGCCTTACAAAGGATGCACTAGAGCTATAAGTATGTGAAAGCTCAAAAGGAGAACTAGTGGGTGTGCATCCAACTTGCTTGCTCACGAAGACCTAGGGAAATTTTGAGGAAGCCCATCATTGGAATATACAAGCCAAGTTATATAATGAAGATTCCCACTAGCATATGGTGGTGACAAAACGAGAGGCTCTCAATCATGAAGAACATGGTGCTATTATGAAGCACAAGAGTGGAAAACGATAGTAGCATTGTCCCTTCTCTCTTTTTCTCTCTTTTTTTATTTGTATTTGGGATCTTGGGCCTATTTTTTCTCTTTTTTTCTATCTGGGCTCTTTGGCCTTTTTTTTCCTCACATGGGACAATGCTCTAATATTGATGATCATCACACTTTTATTTACTCACAGCTCAAAGCTCAGAACGATGATGACTAATACGTCCATTTTGCATCATGCTTTCATGTTGATATTTATCACTTTATGGAATGTTATTATACTTTATGGAACCATACTTATGCATTTTCTCTCTTATTTCGCAAGTTTATTTGAAGAGGGAGATTACCGGCAGCTGGAATTCTGGACTCGAAAAGGAGCAAGTATGAGTCCTCTATTCTGCGCAACTCCAAATGCCCTGAAAATGAACGTGGATTTTTTTGGGAATATATAAAAAATACTGGGCGAAAGAAGTGTCAGAGGGGACCAACCAGGGGCCCACAAGCCTGGTTACCGCGGCCTACCCCCTGGCCGCGGCAACAGGGCTTCTGGGCACCTTGGTGGCCCACTAGCCCCCCTCTTTTGCTATATGAAGGGTTTCGTCTGGAAAAAAAATCAATGTGGAGCTTTTTCGTGGATTCACCGCCGCCACGAGGCGGAACTTGAGCAGATCCAATCTAGAGCTCCGGCAGGACGATTGTGCCGGGGAAACTTCCGTCCCGGAGGGGGAAATCATCGCCATCATCATCACCAATACTCCTCTCGTCAGAGGGGAGGCATCTCCATCAACATCTTCATCAGCACCATCTCCTCTCCAAACCCTAGTTCATCTCTTGTAACCAATCTCCATCTCGCGACTCTGATTGGTACTTGTAAGGTTGCTAGTAGTGTTGATTACTCTTTGTAGTTGATGCTAGTTGGATTACTTGGTGGAAGAGTTTATGTTCAGATCCTTGATGCTATTTATTACACCTCTGTTCATGATTATGATTATCCTTTGTGAATAGTTACTTTTGTTCCTGAGGACATGGGATAAATCATGCTAATAATAGTCATGTGAATTTGGTATTCGTTCGGTATTTTGATATGATGTATGTTGTTTTTCCTCTAGTGGTGTTATGTGAACGTCGACTACATAACACTTCACCATATTTGGGCCTAGAGGAAGGCATTGGGGAGTAGTAAGTAGATGATGGGTTGCTAGAGTGACAGAAGCTTAAACCCCAGTCTATGCGTTGCTTCGTAAGGGGCTGATTTGGATCCACTAGTTGAATGCTATGGTTAGACTCTGTCTTAATTCTTCTTTCGTAGTTGCGGATGCTTGCGATAGGGGTTAATCATAAGTGGGATGCTTGTCCAAGTAAGGGCAGTACCCAAGTGCCGGTCCACCCACATATCAAACTATCAAAGTAACGAACGCGAATCATATGAACATGATAAAACTAGCATGACAAAAATTCATGTGTGTCCTCGGGAGCGTTTTTCCTCTTATAAGACTTCGTCCAGGCTTGTCCCTTGCTACAAAAGGGATTGGGCCACTTTCTGCACCGTTGCTACTACTTGTTACTTGTTACTTTTCGCTTGCTACGTTTCACCTCACTACACCATCACTTGTTACCGCTACTTTCAGTGCTTGCAGTTATTACCTTGTTGAAAACCGTTTATCAGAGCCTTCTCCTCCTCGTTGGGTTCGACACTCTTACTTATCGAAAGGACTACGATTGATCCCCTATACTTGTGGGTCATCAAGACTCTTTTCTGGCGCCGTTGCCGAGGAGGGAAGCGCCTTTGGTAAGTGGAATTTGGTAAGGAAACATTTATATACTGTGCTGAAATTTATTGTCACTTGTCACTATGGAAACTGTTCCTTTGAGGAGTTTGTTCGGGGCATCTTCACCACGAATGGAAGCACGAGGAGTTGTACCTCAACCTGAGGTACCTACTGAAAATATCTTTTATGAAATTCCTTCGGGTATGCTTGAGAAACTGCTGGTTAATCCTTTTACACGAGATGGATCATCACATCGAGACTTGCATCTAATCTATGTGCATGAAGTTTGTGGTTTATTTAAGATTGTGGGTTTGCCCGAGGATGAGGTAAAGAAGAAAGTATTTCTTTTTTCTTTGAAGGATAAGGCGTTGACATGGTATAGGCTCTGTGATGATACTGGATCATGGGACTACAATCGGTTTAAATTGGAATTTCATCAAAAGTTTTATCCTATGCATTTAGTACATCGTGATTGGAATTATATTTATAACTTTTGGCCTCGTGACAGGGAAATCATAACTCAAGCTTGGGGGAGGCTTAAATCAATGCTATATTCATGCGCCAATCATGAGCTCTCGAGAGAAATTATCACTCAAAACTTTTATGCTCGGCTTTCTCATGAAGATCATACCATGCTTGACACTTCTTGTACCGGTTCTTTTATGAAGAAGGATATTGACCACAAGTGGATTTTATTGGAAAGAATCAAACGTAACTCTGAAGATTGGGAGCTTGAAGAAGGTAAGGAGTCAGGTATGAATTTCCAGTTTGATTGCGTTAAATCTTTTGTTGAAACAAACACTTCTAGATATTTTAGCGCTAAGTATGGACTTGACTCTGAGATAGTAGCTTCTCTTTGTGAATCTTTTGCTCCTCATGTTAATCTTCCCAAAGAGAAGTGGTTTAAGTATCATCCGCCTGTAGAAATCAACATAGTTAAACCCAATCTAGTCGAGGAGAAAGTCATTGCCTTTAGTGATCCTATTGTTCCTTGTGCCTACACTGAGAAACCACCTTACCCTGCTAGGAAAAAGGATTATTCTAAAGCTCCAACTGTAATACGTAGGGGTTACATTAGACCACTTGCACCCCCTGAGGAAATTAGAGTTGAACCTAGTGTTGCTATTATCAAAGATCTCTTAGCCGAAGACATAGATGGGCATGTTATCAAATTCTGCGAGGACTCCACTAGAATAGCTAAACCTCACGCGAAAGACAAATACGGACCTGTAGTTGGCCTGCCCGTTGTTTCTGTCAAGATAGGAGATCACTGTTATCATGGTTTATGTGATATGGGTGCTAGTGTTAGTGCAATACCCCGGTCCCTATATGATGAAATCAAGGATGAGATTGCACCTGCTGAGTTAGAACCCATTGATGTCACTATTACGCTAGCTAATAGAGACACTATCTATCCCTTGGGAATTGTGAGAGACGTAGAAGTCATGTGTGGTAAGACGAAGTATCCTACTGATTTCCTCGTCCTTGCTACTGCACAAGATAGCTTTTGTCCCATCATATTTGGTAGATCCTTTCTCAACACTGTCAATGCTCACATTGATTGCATTAAACAGACTGTCACTGTTAGTTTCGAGGGTGTGTCTCATGAATTTAACTTCTCCAAGTTTGGAAGACAGCCCCATGAAAAAGAGTCGTCTGGTAGGGATGAAATCATTGCTCTTGCCTCTATTGTCATACCTCCTACTGATCCTTCAGAGCAATATCTGCTTGAGCATGAAAATGATATGAATATGGATGAAAGAGATGAGATAGATAAAATTGTTTTAGAACAATATCCTATTCTCAAGAATAATCTGCCTGTTGAATTGCTTGGGGATCCTCCCCCACCAAAGGGTGATCATGTGTTCGAGCTAAAACAGTTACCACATACTCTTAAGTATGCCTATATTGATGAGAAGGAGATATATCCTGTTATTATGAGTGCTCACCTCTCGAATCACGAAGAGAAGAAGTTATTAAAAACTTTGAGGAAGCACCGTGCGGCTATTGGATATACTCTTGATGATCTTAAGGGTATTAGTCCCACTCAATGTCAGCACAAGATTAAAACCGACCCTGATTCTAAGCCAGTTGCTGATCATCAACGGAGATTAAATCCGAGGATGAAAGAGGTCATGAGAAAAGAAATATTAAAGCTTCTGGAAGCAGGAATCATCTATCATGTTGCTCATAGTGATTAGGTAAGTCCAGTACATTGCGTACCTAAGAAGGGAGGTATCACCGTCGTTCCTAATGATAAGAATGAACTAATCCCATAGAGGATTATTACTGGCTATAGGATGGTGATAGACTTCCGGAAACTGAACAAGGCAACCAGGAAAGACCATTATCCTTTGCCGTTTATCGACCAAATGCTAGAAAGGCTATCTAAACACACACACTTCTGCTTTCTAGATGGTCATTCAGGCTTCTCGCAAATACCTGTTGCACAATCTGATTAGGAGAAAACCACTTTCACCTCCCCTTCGGTACCTTTGCATATAGACGTATGCCTTTTGGCTTATGCAATGCACCTGCAACCTTTCAAAGATGTATGATGGCTATATTCTCTGACTTTTGTGAAAAGATTGTTGAGGTTTTCATGGATGATTTCTCCATTTACGGTTCTTCCTTTGACGATTGCCTCAGCAACCTTGATCGAGTCTTACAGAGATGCAAAGATACCAACCTCGTCTTGAACTGGGAGAAGTGCCACTTCATGGTTAATGAAGGCATCGTCTTAGGACACAAAATCTCTGAGAAAGGCATTGAAGTTGATAAGGCTAAGGTAGATGCAATTGAGAAAATGCCTTGCCCCACAGATATTAGAGGTATACGAAGTTTCCGAGGTCATGCTGGTTTCTATAGAAGGTTCATTAAAGACTTCTCTAAGATTTCTAGGCCTCTTACGAACCTCTTGCAGAAGGATGTTCCTTTTGTTTTTGATGAGGATTGTGAGGAAGCTTTCGAAATACTTAAGAAGGCCTTAATAACTACAACTATTGTTCAACAACCTGATTGGAACTTGCCCTTTGAAATCATGTGCGACGCTAGTGATTATGCTGTTGCTGTTGTTCTAGGACAAAGAGTTGAGAATAAGTTGAATGTCATTCACTACGCTAGTAAAACTCTAGACGATGCCCAAAGAAACTATGCCACTACGGAGAAGGAGTTTTTAGCAGTCGTGTTTGCATGTGAAAAGTTCAGATCTTATATAGTTGACTCTAAAGTCACTATTCACTCTGATCATGCTGCTATTAGGTACCTTATGGAGAAGAAGGATGCTAAGCCTAGGCTAATCAGATGGGTTCTCCTGCTACAGGAGTTTGATTTGCACGTTGTTGACCGAAAGGGTGCTGATAACCCTGTGGCAGATAACTTGTCTAGGCTAGAGAATGTCCTTGATGACCCACGACCTATTGATGACAGCTTTCCGGATGAGCAATTTAATGTCATCCGCACTTCACATAGTGCACCGTGGTATGCTGATTACGGAAACTATATCGTAGCCAAATACATACCACCCAGTTTCACCACCAGCAAAAGAAGAAATTCTTCTTTGATTTGAGACACTACTTCTGGGATGATCCTCACCTTTATAAGGAAGGAGTAGATGGTGTTATTAGACATTGTGTGCCTGAACATGAACAGGGACAGATCCTGCAGAAGTGTCATTCCGAAGCCTACGGAGGACACCATGCTGGAGACAGAACTGCTCATAAGGTATTGCAATCAGGTTTCTATTGGCCCACTCTCTTCAAGGATGCCCGTAAGTTTGTCTTGTCTTGTGACGAATGCCAAAGAATAGGGAATATCAGTAAGCGTCAGGAATACCTATGAACTATTCACTTGTCATTGAACCATTTGATGTCTGGGGCTTTGATTATATGGGACATTTCCCAAGTTCCAATGGGTATACTCACATCTTAGTTGCTGTGGATTATGTCACTAAGTGGATAGAGGCTATCCCCACTAAAAATGCTGATCACCACACCTCTATTAAGATGCTTAAAGAAGTCATTTTCCCAAGATTTGGAGTCCCTAGATATCTGATGACTGATGGCGGTTCACACTTCATCCATGGTGTTTTCTGCAAGATGCTCGCTAAGTATGATGTCAACCATAGAGTTGCATCTCCTTATCATCCTCAGTCTAATGGTCAAGTGGAGTTGAGTAATAGGGAGATCAAATTGATCTTACAAAACACCGTCAATAGGTCTCGAAAGAATTGGTCTAGCAAACTTGATGATGCACTATGGGCTTATAGGACTATTGATAAGAATCCCATGGGCGTGTCGCCGTATAAAATGGTTTACGGTAAGGCCTGTCATTTACCTCTTCAGGTGGAACACAAAGCTTATTGGGCAATCAAAGAGCTCAACTTGGATTTCAAACTTGTCGGTGAGAAGCGGTTGTTTGATATCATCTCATTAGATGAATGGAGGGCCCAGGCATATGAGAATGCCAAGTTGTTCAAGGAAAAGGTTAAGAGATGGCACGATAAAAGAATACAAAAACGAGAGTTCAATGTAGGTGATTATGTCCTGCTATACAATTCTCGTTTCAGATTCTTCGCAGGCAAGCTTCTCTCTAAATGGGAAGGTCCCTACGTTGTCGAGGATGTATATCGTTCCGGTGCCATCAAAATCAATAACACGGAAGGTAATTTTTCTAGAGTGGTAAATGGGCAAAGAATAAAGCATTACATCTCTCGCACTCCCATAAATGTTGAGACCAATATCATCAATATCATAACTCCAGAGGAGTACATAAGGGATGTTTATCAGCCTGTTTCAGACCCTAAAACGAAGAGGTATCTGTTTCGGTAAGTAATTGGACTCCGAAACTTTTCCAATAGGAAATTTTCTCAGTTTTGGAATTTTTTGGAAAATTAGAAAAACAAAAAGCAGTCCGGAGAGTGCACGAGGCGGCCACAAGCTTGGTTGCCGCGACCTCCCCCTGGCCGTGGCAACACGGCTTGTGGGCACCTCGTGTGCCTCCCAAACTCCGTTTTCTTGCGAAGCACTCCTTCTGGTCCAGAAAAAATCATTATATATACGCTCGAGGGTTTTGATCTCCGTATCGCGTAGTTTTTCTTTGTTTTCGTTTCGAGCCTGTTGTGTGCCGTAGATTTAGAGAAAAGATGTCTCAGTAATCTGTGGGGAGAATAATCTCCCTCAAGTTCATGAAGAAGTAGATGCTGATATGAAAAGAGTAGAAGTCACGGAAGCCAGGGACAAAACTAAGGAGCAAACCCAAGCTAGGGAGGAAGTTCAACCTATGTTCAACATCGAAGACGTTGAAGGAGTAGATTTTCTCCAATCCTTCCTCCACGTGCTGCCTCCATCCTTGATTGAACTCTTGAGGTTCTGTGAAACAACTCGTGCTCGCAATATTTCCCTTTCTCGTCAAGTTGTTTTGCTGGAAAACCATGTCGCAGATCTCAAAGGTATAAATCAAAGATTGATAGCTCTCTTGGAATCAAAGGCAAAGACTACTTCAACAACAACACCACCATCACCACCAAAGGAAGACAACTAAGCATTGGTAAGGGCAACTCCCTTGGCTTATGCCAATCTTGGGGGAGTTGTCCTGGTATCGTATCACCTTTATATCTTTTGCTTTTACCTTTGTTTTAGTTCTTTCCTTTTCAGTTTTATTTCTTCTCTTAGTGGAATAAGTCTTCAGTGTTTAGTTTGAGTCTTTTGCCTTGTGTCTCCCCCGATGTATTCGAGCTTGTGAGCTATATAATAAAGAGTATCTTAGTCGAGGGCTTTGCTTTGTGCCGTGATCAAAAGTATGAAAAGAACGATAGCATGAAAGATCATGAGATGATCTTATGGAAAGTGATAGCTTCACATATAACAAGTATGATGATTGAAACTTGTTGAGAATAGACCAACATAGACCCCAGTCATTGTTGCAATTAATAATAAGTAATAAGGAAAGAGAGGTTCACATATAAATATATCATCCTAGACACTTTCTACAATTGTGAGCACTCACCAAACTATTGCATGCCTAGAAGTAGATGTTGGACAAGGAAGACAACATAATGAATTGTGTTTGCTTAGCTCTGAACAATGTTATATGATTAGAGATCCCTTAGAATGTGACGATTGCTTCCACCTCATATTAGCCAAGACTCCCCACCAAGTAGAGATATTACTTGTGCAGCCATAAACCTTCAACCTAGTTTTGCCATGAGTGTCCACCATACCTACCTATGGATTGAATAAGATCCCTCAAGTAAGTTGTCATCGGTGCAAGCAATATAATTTGCTCTCTAATATGTATGATCTATTAGTGTGTGGAAAATAAGCTTTGTACGAACCTGTGATGAGGAAGACATAAAAGTGACAGACTGCATAATAAAGTTCTTTATCACACGAGGCAATATAAAGTGACATTCCTCTACACTAAGAGGACACGCATCCAAACCTCAAAAGCGCATGACAACCTCTGCTTCCCTCTGCGAAGGGCCTTTCTTGTACCTTTACTTTTTACCTTTGTAAGAGTCATGGTGATCCTCACCAATTCCTTATTTAGCCTTTTTCTTGGTGAACGTCATATGCTTGGGAAAGATCTATATTCATATATCAACTTGGAGTTGAGTACTTATGCTTTATTATTGTTGACTTTACCCTTGAGGTAAATGGTTGGGAGGCAAAATTATGAGCCCCTATCTTTCTCTGTGTCCAACTGAAACTTTGATACCATGAGTACCACATGAGTTTTAACAATTGTGGAAAACAAAAAGAGATGATTGAGTATGTGGATTTGCTTTGCAAGCTCTTATTTGACTCTTTCTGATAATATGATAAATTGCAATTGCTTCAATGACTATGGACTGTTGTTGGCTACTTCTCGGTAAGGTTTTTGTTTCATACTTTGCTTTGTGAAGGAATTGTTACTTTCCCATAAGAATCTCTATGATGTATTGTTGTTCTATGTGTGATCATGATGCCCTCATGTCCGTACTATGTTTTTTCGACACCTTCACCCCTAAACATGGTGACATGTTTTGGGTCTTGGTTTTCGCTTGAGGACAAGCGAGGTCTAAGCTTGGGGGAGTTGATGCGTCCATTTTGCATCATGCTTTCATGTTGATATTTATCGCTTTATGGACTGTTATTATACTTTGTGGAACCATACTTATGCCTTTTCTCTCTTATTTTGCAAGGTTTATTTGAAGAGGGAGATTACCGACAGCTCGAATTCTGGACTGGAAAAGGAGCAAGTGTGAGTCCTCTATTCTGCGCAACTCCAAATGCCCTGAAAATCAACGTGGATTTTTTTGGGAATATATAAAAAATACTAGTCGAAAGAAGTGTCAGAGGGGAGCAACCAGGGGCCCACAAGCCTGGTTGTCGCGGCCTACCCCCCTAGCCGCGGCAACAGGGCTTGTGGGCACCCTGCTGGCCCACTGGCCCCTCTTTTGCTATACGAAGGGTTTCGTCCGGAAAAAATCAAGGTGGAGCTTTTTTGTGGATTCGCCGCCGCCACGAGGCGGAACTTGAGCAGATCCAATCTAGAGCTCCGGCAGGACGATCCTGTCGGGGAAACTTCCCTCCCAGAGGGGGAAATCATCGCCATCGTCATCACCAACACTCCTCTCGTCGGAGGGGAGGCATCTCCATCAACATATTCATCAGCACCATCTCCTCTCCAAACCCTAGTTCATCTCTTGTAACCAATCTCCGTCTCGCGACTCCGATTGGTACTTGTAAGGTTGCTAGTAGTGTTGATTACTCTTTGTAGTTGATGCTAGTTGGATTACTTGGTGGAATAGTTTGTGTTCAGATCCTTAATGCTATTCATTACACCTCCGATCATGATTATGATTATGCTTTGTGAGTAGTTAATTTTGTTCCTGAGGACATGGGACAAGTCATGCTAATAATAGTCATGTGAATTTGGTATTCTTTCGGTATTTTGATATGTTGTATGTTGTTTTTCCTCTAGAGGTGTTATGTGAACGTCGACTACATAACACTTCACCATATTTGGGCCTAGAGGAAGGCATTGAGGAGTAGTAAGTAGATGATGGGTTGCTAGAGTGACAGAAGCTTAAACCCCAGTCTATGTGTTGCTTCGTAAGGGGCTGATTTGGATCCACTAGTTCAATGCTATGGTTAGACGTTGTCTTAATTCTTCTTTCGTAGTTGCGGATGCTTGCGAGAGGGGTTAATCATAAGTGAGATGCTTGTCCAAGTAAGGGCAGTACCCAAGCGCCGGTCCACCCACATATCAAACTATCAAAGTAACGAACGCGAATCATATGAACATGATGAAACTAGCATGACAGAAATTCCCGTGTGTCCTCGGGAGCTTTTTTCCTCTTATAAGACTTTGTTCAGGCTTGTCCCTTGCTACAAAAGGGATTGGGCCACTTGCTGCACCGTTGCTACTACTTGTTACTTGTTACTTTTCGCTTGCTACGTTTCACCTCACTACACCATCACTTGTTACCGCTACTTTCAGTGCTTGCAGTTATTACCTTGCTGAAAACCGTTTATCAGAGCCTTCTCCTCCTCATTGGGTTCAACACTCTTACTTATCAAAAGGACTACAATTGATCCCCTATACTTGTGTGTCATCAATGACTCTATAGGAAATGCCTGCGGCAGTGTACCGGGATGTGCAACAATCTAGCTTGGCGTATGACGTTGAAACATCTCGCTAGCTATCTTACGATCATGCAATGGCAATATGAGAATGACGGCACTAGTCATGAGACGGAACGGTGGGAGTTGCATGGCAATATATCTCGGAATGGCTATGAAAATGCCATAGTAGGTAGGTATGGTGGCTATTTTGAGGAAGGCATATGGTGGGTTTGTGCACCCGCGAGAATTGCGCGACACTAGAGAGGCTAGCAATGGTGGAAGGTGAAAGTGCATCTATACCATGGACTCACATTAGTCATGAAGAACTCACATACTTGTTGCGAATTTTTTTATTAGTAATCGAAACAAAGTGCTAAACGCTTACTCCTAGGGGAAGGGTTGGTAGGGGTTAACCATCGCGCGATCCCGACCGCAACACAAAGGATGACAATCAATAGATCAATTATGCTCCGACTTCCTAACATAGCGGTTCACCATACGTGCATGCTACGGGAATCACTAACTTCAACACAAGTATTTCTAGATTCACAACACCCTACTAACATAACTCTTAATATTACAAAATCCACGTCTCAAAACTAATTGAGAGGAATCAAAACTTCTCTTTCTACTCAATGCACATGAAGATGGAAGTTTTTGTATCCTCTTTGGGTACCTATCACCTTTGGGACTACTTTCATAGCACAAGCCAACTACCAAGTTACGCACAGCCGTGCTCTAAAAGATCTAAGTGAAGCCCATAGAGCAAAATTATCTAGCTCAAAAGATATAAGTGAAGCACGATGAACATTCTAGCAAAATCACGATGAGTGAATGTCTCTCTAAAAAGGTGTGCAGCAAGGATGATTGTGACACAACCAAAAGAAAATACTCCTACGATACAAGACGCTCCAAGCAAAACACATATCATGTGGTGAATAAAAATATAGCTCTAAGTAATGTTACCGATGGATTGAAGACGAAAGAGGGGATGCCTTCCGGGGGCATCCCCAAGCTTAGGCTTTTTGGTGTCCTTGAATTTGGCTTGGGATGCCTTGGTCATCCCCAAGCTTGATCTCTTTCCACTCTTTATCCCTTTGTCCATGAGAACATCACCCAGAACTTGAAAACTTCACAACACAAAACTTAAACAGAAACTCGTGATATCATTAGCACAAGAAAACAAACTACCACCTCTTTAGGTACTGTAGCAATCTTAGTTTCAATTTATATTGGTGTTAGATTACTGTATTCTCACTTTTTCATGGCTAGTACCCCCCCCCCCCGATACTATCCATAGTTTCATCAAAACAAGCAACCAACTCAACAAAAAACAGAATCTGTCAAAAACAAACCAGTCTGTACCAGTCTGTATACTTTGTATACTTATGTACCTCGAAAATTCTGAAAAATTACGAATTCCTGGGAAAAAGGCATATCAACCAGCAGCAAAAAGAATCAACTCAAAATCTCTTTCTGAATAAAAATGAAAAATAATCTCGTGAGCAGAAAGTTTTTATCTTTTTCCAGCAGGATCAAACAACCATCACCAAGACTAGTCATAAAGGTTTTGCTTGGCTCAAACAAAAAAAGAAACACAAAAAACACAATCATAACAGAATTATGATGGTGTGGACGCAACAAAACAGAAAGCAAACAGATAAATTCATTGGGTTGCCTCCCAACAAGCGCTATTGTTTAACGCCCTTAGCTAGGCATTGATAATTCAATGATGCTCACATAAAAGATAGCAATCGGACACGAAGAGAGCACCATGAAACATGTGACAAACATATCTAAGTCTAACATACTTCCTATGCATAGGAATTTTATAGGAAAATAGATTGTCAAGACAACCAATAGTTATCAAATGCAAGGAAGAAGAAAGAGACAATAGCAATCTCCACATAACGAGAGGTAATTTGGTAACATGAAAGTCTCTACCACAATATTTTCCTCTGTCGTAGCAATTACATATGGTATCAAAATCAAATTCAACAATATAGCTATCACAAAGGACATTCTTTTCATAATCCACATGCATGCAAAGTTGACACACTTCAAAAATAGTGGGATTATCATCAACTAAAGTCATGACTTCTCCAAACCCACTTTCAATATTATTGCAAATATCATATTCATCATGAGGTTTAAACAAATTTTCAAGATCATAATAAAAATCATTACCCCAATCATGATCATTGCAACAAGTAGTGGACATAGCAAAACTAGCATCCCCAAGCTTAGGGTTTTGCATATTTTTAGCACGATTGTCACTAATAGAATTTATAGTGAAACCATTGCAATCATGCTTTTCATTCAAGGAGCCCTCGTGAATCACTTCATAAATTTCTTCATCACGATTTTCAGATTCACGCATCTCAAGCAAAACTTCATAGAGAAAGTCAAGTGCACTCAATTCACTAGCAATTGGATCAACATAATTGGATCTCTTAAAGAGATTAGCAAGTAGATGAGGATCCATATCACTAGATTTTTAGCAAGCGAAGATGAAAGCATATTGAAGGCACATAGCACACAAGCGAACAGAAAGCAAGTGAGAGAAAAGGGCGAACGAAAAAGGCAAACGAAAAAGGCAAAAAAATTTGTAAATTTTTATTTTTCAGAAGTGGGGGAGAGGAAAACGAGAGGCAAAAAAGGTAAATGCAAGAGATGAGTTTGCGACACTTACTTGGATGAGTTCTTGACTTGATCCTCCCCCGCAACGGCACCAGAAATCCTTTTGCTACGGCGACAGAAATCTTCTGTCTTCTCTTGAGCCTGCGTTGGTTTTTCCCTTGAAGAGGAAAGGGTGATGCAGCAGAGGAGCAGTAAGTATTTCCCTCAGTTTGAGAACCAAGGTATCAATCCAGTAGGAGAATCTCGTCAAGTCCAGAGTACGTGCGCAAACACAAACGAGCTTGCACCCAACGCTATAAAGGGGTTGTCAATCCCTTCAAGATTGATTGCAAAATGAGATCTGAAGGCAGAAAGTGCAACGAAGTAAAAGTGTAAGGCTGAAAATATGATGTGAAGTAGACCCGGGTGCCATAGTGTTCACTAGAGGCTTCTCTCAAAATAGCAAATATTACGGTGGGTGAACAAATTACTGTCGAGCAATTGATAGAACCGCACAAAGTCATGACGATATCTAAGGCAATGATCATATATATAGGCATCACGTCCGAGAAAAGTAGACCGATACTTTCTGCATCTACTACTATTACTCCACACATCGACCACTATCCAACATGCATCTAGTGTATTGAGTTCATGACCTAGTGTATTGAGTTCATGACGAACAGAGTAACGCCTTAAGCAAGATGACATGATGTAGAGGGATAAACTCAAACCAATGATGAAAACCCCATCTTTTTACCCTTGATGGCAACAACATGATGCGTGCCTCGCTACCCCTTCTGTCATTGTGTGAGGTCACCGCACAGTATGAACCCAAAACCAAGCACTTCTCCCATTGAAAGAATCATAGATCAAGCTGGCCAAACAAAACCCACAACTCGAAGAGAATTACAAGGATATGAAATCATGCATAAGAGAGATCAGAAGAAACTCATATAAGATTCATAGATAATCTGATCATAAATCCACAATTCATCGGATCTCGACAAACACACCGCAAAAGAAGATTACGTCGGATAGATCTCCATGAAGATCATGGAGAACTTTGTATTGAAGATCCAAGAGAGAGAAGAAGCCATCTAGCTACTAGCTATGGACCCGTAGGTCTATGGTGAACTACTCACGCATCATCGGAGAGGTCATGGTGTTCATGAAGAAGCCCTCCGTATCCGAATCCCCCTCCGGCAGGGCACCAGAACGTGCCCCAAATGGGATCTTGCGGAGACACAAGCTTGCGGCGGCGGAAAAGTACTTTTGATGATCTCTTGATTTTTTATGAAATTATTGGGAATATATAGGTGAAAGACCTAGGGCAGAGGTGGCCCAAGGAGCCCACAAGCCTGGGAGGCGCGGGCCCCCCTGGCCGCGGCTGAGGGGTTTGTGGGGGTCCCTGGTGGCCCCCTGCCTTGGTTCTCAAGCTTCCCGATCTTCTTCTGTTTTGGAAAAAATATTTTCGGAAGTTTTATTCCGTTTGGACTCCGTTTAAAATCCTCCTTTGAAAAGGGTCAAAAACACGGAAAAAACAGGAACTGGCACTTGGCACTGAGTTAATAGGTTAGTCCCAAAAAAGATATAAAAGGCATACAAAACATCCAAAATTTGACAGGATAATAGCATGAAACCATCAAAAATTATGGATACGTTGGAGATATATCACTTTACAGGTATCTCCGAAGGTGTCCTTGAGTTAGTATGGATCAAGACTGGGATTTGTCACTCCTTGTGACCGAGAGGTATCTCGGGGCCCACTCGGTAATACAACATCACTAACAAGCCTTGCAAGCAATGTGACTAAGTGTAAGTCACGTGATCTTGTATTACGGAACGAGTAAAGAGACTTGCTGGTAATGAGATTGAAATAGGTATACGGATACCGACGATCGAATCTCGGTCAAGTAACATACCAAAGGACAAAGGGAATGACATACGAGATTATATGAATCCTTGGCACAGAGGTTCAACCGATAAGATCTTCGTAGAATATGTAGGATCCAATATGTACATCCAGGTCCCGCTATTGTATATTGACCGAGGAGTGTCTCGGGTCATGTCTACTTAGTTCTCGAACTCGCAAGGTCTGCACACTTAAGGTTCGATGATGTTTTAGTATAGTTGAGTTATATGTGTGGTTACCGAATGTTGTTTGGAGTCCTGGATGATATCACAGACGTCATGAGGGTTTCCAGAATGGTCCGGAAATGAAGATTGATATATAGGATGGTTACATTTGGTCACCGTAAAGTTTCGGGCATTACCGGCACTGTATTGGGAGTGACGAATGGGTTCCGGGTATTCGCTGGGAGGGGCCCACCCACCCGGGAGTGAGCCCAGTGACCCTAGGGTGGCACACCAGCCCTTAGTGGGCTGGTGAGGCTAGCCCAATAGGGCCATGGCGCCACAAGAGAAAAATACCAAAGGAAAGAAAAAAAGGAAAGAGGGAGGTGGGAAGGAAGAGGTGGACTCCTTCCCCCAAACCGAATTGGGGTGGGAGTCCACCTCCTCCCTTCGGCAGACGCCCTTGGGGCTCCCTTGAGCCCCAAGGCTAGCCCCTCCCCTCCTCCTATATATACTGGTGGTTTTAGGGCTTTTTGAGACACAACTTTGCCACGTGCAACTCAAACCTATACCACGTAGTTCTTCCGCTAGATCGGATTTCTGTGGAGCTCGGGCGGAGCCCTGCAGGAGTAGATCATCACCACCGCCGGAGCGCCATCAAGCTATCGGAGAACTCATCTACTTCTCCATCTCTCTTGCTAGATCAAGAAGGCCGAGATCGTCATCGAGCTATATGTGTGCTGAACGCGGTGGTGTCGTCCGTTCGGCGCTAGATTGGAACGGATCGTGGGACGACGGTGATTTGAATCACGAAGTTGTACCACTACATCAACCGCGTTTCTTAACGGTTCCCGCTTAGCGATCTACAAGTATATGTGGATCTAATCTCCTTTCGTAGATGGACATCACCATGATAGGTCTTTGTGTGCGTAGGAATTTATTTTTTTCCCTTGCAACGTTCCCCAACAATCATGTCGTGCAAAGTCTCATGCAAGGCAAAGGATGCCGCATCACGCTTGTCGTCCATCTTGGAGTTGGTCTTGCCCCATGGCCTCTTCAATGCCCCACCATCTCCAGCTCCGGCCAACGCGACCGTCTTCTTGCCTCTCTTCCTTTGAAGTTCGCGGTACTGATCTTTGAACTTAGGGAAATTGTTGATGATCCTCCAACAATGAGTAGGAGTGAATGGCTTGTCATTGTGTAGGGCCTTTAATGCTTCCAAAGATTGAAATGCCTACACGATCAACAACAATTGGACATGCAAACATAAAGAAGGCCGAAGTCACGGCCGTAGCAACGAAAGATAAGAGACCATACCATGTCCCCAATGCCAAGACCACTCACGGGACGTGCTTCAACGCCCTCAAGTGCGGCACAATACTTGTTGCATTCTTGTTTGATGAACAACCACCTCTTTTGAACCGAGTGATGCAACATTTGCTCGTAAATTGGTAGTGTGGAAACAACTTTCTTTCATGGAATATTTTGTGAATTCTTGTCCATAAAACAAGTCCCTTTTGTTGCGCACCGATCCTCAGATCTTGGCCAACCTCCATCCAACTTTCACAAATCAACTTGTCCTCTTTTTTGAGTATGTTCCCGTACGAATGCTCTTCTTCCTCTTTTGTGCTTCCGCTCTTTGGGTGAGCTCGTCGATGAACAATGGCTCTCCCACAATATCGATGCCTCCCTCTTCTTCATCACCTTCACCTTTGCAATAGATGTCATCATCTTCATGCCACGAGTCATCATGGTTGTCGGCCTCAAAGTCTTCATCGACAACGTATTGGCCGCGACCATCCTGACTCTGGGTCTTCTCAGGATCGAAGGCATCGCCATGCCCACCCATCTGGAAGGCCCCACCACGGCCCTCGTAGATGACATTCTCCATGATCTAGTTGTACAAGGGGTACTCGACGGTTGGCGTTGGTGTTGGCATTTCGTGGAACAGGACGCGGGGCGGCGGCATGGTGGCCATAGACGGTGACCGTGCTTGCTTTCTTTGCATCTCGACGGATGGCCGGAAGCCGCTGTTGGACCCCGACGTGACATTGAGGTCGATGACGGCCAAGGAGCGGGGGGTGGATGGCGCGATCACGCCAACGTCCGGCAAGGGGCACTGCGGAGGCCAGGCGACCGACGAGCTTGTGCTCGCCGGGCCGACGGGTGCTGCCGAGAAGCTCCCCCCAAGCATGAGGATGTCGTGCATTTTGTTGACGATGGCCTCCTTCTCCTCGACGTTGGCCTTGTGCCGCGCGGCCTCCAACATGGCCGTGGCATTCTTGCGCTTCTGCACCGCCGTCGGTTCCTCCTCTTGGCCGATTTCGCGTCCAACTTTGCGAGCTCCACCGGCATGAGTTCCGACTGCGGCTTCTTCGGACCCTTGGTCGCCTTCTTCTTCACCTTTGGGGGTTGGTCGACAGCCTGGCCGCCGTTCCGGCGGGGCGTCGACCATGACGGGAGGGTGGTGGGCGGAGGGAAGGGCGGGACGTGGGAAGGTTTTGGGGGGAGGGGGTATGGCGCGAAACGGGCGGCGGGCGGGTGCTTTGTGCCATCGACGGACGGGTCATGGGAGGACAAGCACGCGTGTCCCGCCCGTATGCGCGCTGTCCGTTTCATCTTAAATACGGTCTAAACTTGGGCTGAAGATGGATCGAAAACGGACAAAAATCTGTTTACACCCTTTCGATGGACCGTGTGGTTTATCCGTTTTGCTTCAACGGACGCACCAGGAAAGGATGTGGTCGGGGATGGAGTTGGCCTAACCCACGGCACGCCGATTTCGTCGGCAATGGTGGAGTTCCAGAAGAGGTGGACATATGTGACGACGGCATCGGGGGGCAGTTCCCTGATGAGAGCCTCCTGCGCGGGCCGTGTCAGCTCCTCGTCGATGGCCGCGGCACCAATGCGCATGTTCTCGACGCCCGGCGGGAGGCCGGTCATATCCGGGAACGCTCGCTGCAGAGGGGCTCGAGAGCGGACCGAACGACCTGACATGTTGGCTGGGGTGACCGGCCAAAGTAGGCTCGACGTGCTGAAATAGTGGAGCCTGCTCGGCAGCAGTGAGCTGAAGCCCGTGGTGGTTGTCAAGTCGATGGCGAACAAGACACACAAGCCCCACTCCCAGCTAGAACACTGCTATTGCGACACAGAAAAAGAACGCGACTTGACAGTGTTCTAGCTCAGAAATCAACTGTAATTTATTACATTTCGGAATAGTGGCTACTAGCAAGAATCAACAGTTGGAGATGCCGACTTTGCTCTCGCGTGTTAATTTGAAATTTGTTACGCCTGGTTTTAGCCAATTGCCCACAGATACAACCTTCGACCGGGTTTTCAGGGAATTAGCATGCATGACTGAAGAAGAAGTTCAGAACTGAACCAGGCTACGGCATCCCCTTCCTTCCTGTCACATGGGACACGAGCTCACAGAGGAACCTGGCCGACTTGGTCACCGGCGACTTGGTGGACATGAGGTTGTACACCGTGTTCTCCACCTTACCGATCGTCGGCTGCCGCTTCATCCACGACACCACTTTCAACTCGGGCAACGACGAGGCATTTTTCGTCGGCTCGGACTAAAAATGGCCCCGATAGTCTTAGCCCGAACACAAGGCATCCGAAGGCGTCGATGAAAGGAAAAACGACGCGCCGGGTCACCTGTCACGCGAAAAAAAGCATTATCTTTTTCGAAACCACCCATCGCACACCACACCTTCCATCGTCGCGCCGATTCCAGCGTCGCCCCATCTGCCTACCGCCGCTATACAGGCTATCTCTCCGTCGGCTTCGCCGCATATTTGCTCCCCCCCTCCCGCTTCTTTGTGAATTTTCCCAGCGCTCCGGGCACGTCCGCGGCTGCGCGGCCACCACGACCGCCAGGTGTTCGACGATTTGCCAGGCCTATGGACTCCGATGACGAGGAGGCGTTCGTGGCGCTACTGCAGGAGGAAGCCGATGCGGACGCCCAGGATGAAGAGCACCTCATGGTCTTCGCCTATGACAGCCCGATGCCGACGTTACAGAAGATTTCCTTTTCTTTCCGTTTTCGTCGTGTGGGTATTTTCATTTGTCGCACCATCATCGCATCATGCACATCATCAGCATTGCATCGGCATCTCCCTTGCCGCCAGTTTTCAAACTTGCATCCGTTGGTAGTTGCCGGTTCTCGTCGTTGTCCGTTCTGAGCCTGACCGCACTCGCACGCGCCCGCGGCATCGTCGAAACCCTGTTTTGAAAGTGTGCGTAAAAACTTTCTCTGATCGGGTTGAGATTTGACGTGCGGTGTTATTTTAATATAGCTAGGCCGCCTGTCAAATTTCATCACGATCAGAGTCCGTCTGGTACCCGAACGGTCGACCGTAGCGGCACCGTATTCGGTCTACCGTCGGACGTGTTCCGGTGTTTTAAATTGCGTTGCCGCGCCGCCCGTTCTCCCTCTCGTCTCCGGATATCCCCTCTACACGGCCGCATACCCGTTCCCGCGCGCGGAATCGTTTGAATCCGACCCCGCGGTTGGATCCGGGACGCGATTTCTGGTAACCTAGCCCCCCCCATTTGTCTATAAATACCCCCCGGTGTATTTTAGACAGCCCCCTCTCTCTCCTCCTCGATTTCCGTGCCAACCCCCGAAACCCTAATCCTCCAAAAGCCTCCTCCCACCTCCTCCTCGCGCCACCGGGCCTGCGAGCCCACGGCTGGCCCGCCGGGCCCGAAACCGCCGGCGCCTCCCGTGCTCCCATGCCCCGCAGCCCGAGCCTCCTCCCCCCGAGCTCCTCCCTGGCGTCGTGCTGCCCGAGCCGCCGTCGCGCGCCGCCTTTCCTCGCCGGAGTTCGCCCCTGCCCGCGCCACCATGCGCCACCAGCCTCGCCGCCGGTATCCCCACCCGCCGCCCAGGCCAGCAGCCGCCGCACTCGAACCTCGCCGCGTTCGCCGCCCCCCCTGCAAGCCGTAGACATGGCCGCCTTCGCGCCCGAGCTTCCCAAGTCGGCCCGCTCCTCACCGACGCCGAGATCCGGCCGCCCTGGCCAGATCCGGCAGAGCCCCCACCGGATCCGCCTTCCCCCGCCTGCCTCCGTCCGCGGCCGCCGCCAGAGCTTCGCCGCCGCCGCCTCTGGTGCCGCTCGGGAGGATCCCGACGGGGAGCCGCCTCGCCTCCCGCTTCGCCCCGCGCTCCTGGGCCGACTTGCCTCGCTCCGGCCCAGCGGGATCCCAAGCTGGCCAGCCCGAGATCCGGCCCAGCTCGCCCTCCAGCAGGCCCGATGGCCTTCCCCGAGCCAGGCCACCTTCGGCCTCCCTCCACCAGCCGGCCCAAGAGCCCTCCCCAAGGTGAGCCTCTATTCCCTCGCCCTGGGCGCATCTTTGCTATTCTGTGCCCCCTGTTAGACCCGTTATTAATTTAGGGATTTTTTTTTCGGAATTATATTAATTCCAGAAAAATAGACGAATAAAACATCCGTAACTTCTATACCGTAATTCGGATCGCGACATGTAGTATATGGTTTTCGTGTAGTTTCTCGTGTAGAATACGTTGGCGCAACTTGCATAATTGTTTGACATCGTTTAGCATGCCGGATGCCTAGAATAACGTGATGTTTTAATAGGATACGCTCCGTATTTATTTTTCTCGCAAGTCCGGATTGCTCGGATGCCGTAGTACAAATGCCCATGTTTTAGGGACCATTTTTCCATGCATTTTAGAGCGGTCATTTATATTTTTGCATGTACGGAATTGCCTCTAGTTTATTTTCCCGTATATAGGTTATTTTGCCGCATTTATGTGTGGCTATATTTTGTGTTGCAACCCCACATATTTTATATGTTTTCGGGGTAGAAAAATCCATTGGATTTTTCTGTGCAATTTGTTTTAGCTTTTGAGTAAGTTAGTTCGCGTGATATTTTGCCGTGATGCCCTTTTGTTTAATTCGTAGGATTTAATCTGTTCTTCGTTTGACGGAGTTGCCAACTACGGAGTTGTTCTTGGGTGTTTAGACTAGCCCCTGGTATTTTTGGTTGCAATAGAAATGCATGTTTAGGTGTGGTTTGCTTGCTCTCAAGTTGCTAGAAATAGTGTCGATTTGGAGGAGCTGAAATATTTCTAAGTCTGGAATCTGTTATATTTTGTTGTTGTCTTGTCTTGCTTCTATCTTTTGTTCTGTAGCTCTTTTGAGGTTGGTCCAATGGAGTTAGTTGTAGACCTTGTGTTTCTCTAGCATGCTGTCAATTTGCATGCTATTCGGAGTCCTTTAGATATAGGTTTTGCTTCTGTCAATATTGCTTCAGATCGAAAACTGCACCTTCATGAGGTGTTATTTTCACTAAGTCTGAAATAGTGTGTGGGATGCCATTTTGTGTCTTCCTTCCCTAGTGATCCATGATGCCATGCTAGTTGTTGTTAGTTGTTTGTAGTAGTGCTTCTTGCCCTCTTCCCTGCCATGTCTTGCGTGAGCATAACGGAGTTGTGTAGCCGTAGTTGTGGGGCGTAGAAAATGCTATGTGGCTGATTTTGACAGTTTGTAGTGATTTCTTGTTTTGCTCGTAGTTTTCGAACCGTAGCTCCAATTGGATCGTGTCCTACATGAAACTTGCTTAGAATTTCGTGTAGTTTCATTTTCTCTTTCTGGTTGTAGGTTTTGAAGTGCTCGTAACCGTTGTTGCACACATATTGCATTCATGCCATCATATCTTGCGATGCTTGTAACTTTTGACCCGTAGCTCCGTTGGAGATGTTCTTTATGTGTAGATTGCTTGAAATGACGCGAAGAATCACGTGAACCTATTTGTTTTTCTGTTTAACAACTAATTAAATGTGTTAGTTCAGATCTGGACAGAATTGTAAATTAACTTGTGAGGTCGTTTCGAAGATGCTATATGTCGTTTCCGACCTCATTTGAAATGCCTAGATAGGTAGTTTAATTGCGCTTCACCTCTTTCCATGTTTAACCACATTTAATATGGTCGTGTATTTAATCGGGATAGAACTAAATAAACAAACGTGGAGTTTCGTCAATATGCAACTCGTTGCATATTGAACTTCCCTTAATGTGTAGTGTTTGATTGTGTGATTTGTCATGCCGTGACTTGCATGTTTTCAGCTGCTCATGCATCATTTGTGTTGTGCATCGTGTGGTGAATTCCGTGTGATGATTTGTGTTTCCGGTTTGCTTCGTCTCGATAGAGCTCCACACACGTGCCGGAATGTGAGGACCCATTCGACTACGTCGGTTCGTCTGCTTCACGGAGGCATTCTTCTTCCAAGCGGGATCTCAGGCAAGATGACCATTTCCCCAGATACCATTACTATCATTGCCATGCTAGATATTTCGATGCTATCGATTATGTCTCGTTGCCTACCACATGTTAAATAAGAGCCTCCCAACAATGCCATGAAAACCATCAACCTGTTCAACCTAGCAAACCACTGATTGGCTATGTTACTGCTTGCTTAACCCCGTGTTAGCGTTGCTAGTGGCAGGTGCAGATGCTTCCATGTGAAAGCATGGGTTCCCTATTATATCATCATATTAATGCTATTTAGTTTAATGCACCTATATACTTGGTAAAAGGTGAAAGGCTCGGCCTTTCTATCCTGGGTGTTTTGTTCCACCTTTGCCCCCTTAGTTTTCGGCTACCGGTGTTATGTTCCATAATTGAGCGCTCCTAACACGATCGGGGTTGTTATGGGGACCCCCTTGATAATTCTTTTAGATTAAAGCTGGTCTGGCAAGGCCCAACATTGGTACTGCATTTGCCTAATCACCTAATAAAATTGCATAGGGACTTTCCGGACCCCGAGGATAATTTAATCAACCCCCGGGCCAGTGCTCCTCATGAGTGTTGGCCCACCCACCTAGCAGTCAGCGGTGCCACCTCGGGGCAACTCGAGGTTTGGCTACCGTCCACTATGCATAGACGGTGTGTCCTGAGAACGAGATACGCGGCTCCTATCGGGTTCGTCGACACACCGGGTGGCCTTGCTGGATTAGTTTTACCTTTGACGAAATATCTTGTGCACCGGGATTCCGGTGATGCTTTGGGTAATATCAGAGTTGAGGTTTTTCACTAGGGAATCCGACGAGATCGCGAGCTTCATGATGGAGGATTTCTATGCGGCTTGTGGTAATTTGTGATGGACTAGTTGGAGCACCCCTGCAGGGTTAAATCTTTTCGGAAAGCCGTGCCCGCGGTTATGTGACAACGTGGAAACTTTGTTTAAAACTGGTTCTAGATAACTTGAAGTTAACTTAATTAAAATATGCCAACTGTGTGCGTAACCGTGACTGTCTCTTTCGTGAGTTCTTTCTCCGATCGAGGACACGGTGGGGTTATGTCTGACGTAGGTAGCTGTTCAGGATCAATCATTTGATCATCAGTAGTTCACGTCCGTTATGCGTAGATCTTCCCCCTCTTATTTCTTGCACTCGTAAGTTAGCCACCAAATATATGCTTAGCCGCTACTGCAACCTCACCACTTAACCTTATCTCACCCATTAAGCTTTGCTAGTCTTGATACCTTTGGAAATGAGATTGCTGAGTCCCCTGTGGCTCACAGATTACTTCAACACCAGTTGCAGGTACAGGTAAAGGTTACTTGACGCGAGCGCGTCAAATGTTCATTTGGAGTTGCTTCTTCTTCTTCTTCTTCTTCTTCTTCTTCTTCTTCGTCGTCGTCGATCTAGGATGGGTAGCAAGGATGGACGCCGTTCTTATTTTTCTCATTTGTTTTAGTCCGTAGTCGGACCCTGCTCTTACTCTTGATGTTTATGTTATGTACTGATGTGACTCTGATGTAGCTTGTGGCGAGTGTAAGCCAACTCTGTATATATATCTCTTCTTTTCAGTACATGTACTTGTAACGATATCCATTCTTGCGACACGGCGAGATGCGCTTCTATCCCTGACAAGGCCTTCATGCCAAATTGAGGATAGGGTCGCATCTTGGGCGTGACATCGCCTCTCTGGCCGGCCTGTTCACGAGCAATGCAGAGCCACGGTGAGGTGGCTCGGCGCCGGGTCGGCTGAAGGCAAAGCAAAGACATCGGCTGGAAGGCTATTGCTTGCTCTATGCCAACTACTTTGCACACGCTCCTATGCACGGCGACAAAGTATTCCGGCGCCGTTATCGTATGAGTCGGAAGCTCTTCCTCAGGATAGTGAATTCCATCAGGGAGTTCGACATCTACTTAAAGTGCAAAAATGATTGCACCAGTACACTTGGATTCGCCTCGCTCCATAAGTGCACGCCATCTATGAGGATGCTTGCGTACGGAACTCCCGGTGATATTCTGAAAGACTATGGACGCATGGTCGAGTCCACAACCATTGAGTGTTTCTACAAGTTCTGTAGGGCAGTGGTGGCAGTTTTTGGACCTCAATATTTGCGATCACCCGATGTTGAAGACACTGCTCGGATCCTAGCACAGAATGCAAAAAGAGGATTTTCTCGGATGCATGGAAGTACCGACTGCATGCATTGGAAATGGAAAAAAATTGTCCATTTGCTTGGAAAGGGATGTACAAAGGCGCCAAAGGAGGTTGTAGCGTGGTACTTGAGGCAGTGGCCACACATGATCTCTGGATTTGGCACTCCTTCTTTGGTATGACAGGAACTCACAATGACATCAACAGACTGCAGTGCTCGAATGTCTTTGTCAAGCTTGTTGAAGGTCATGCTCCTCCGGTTAACTACGAGGTCAATGGACACCACTACAAAAAAGGATACTACCTAGCAGATGGCATCTATCCGAGATGGTCCACATTTGTGAAGACTATCTCAAATCCTGCACCAGGAGACAAGCACTCCTATTTTGCCAAGTGTCAAGAAGCTTGCCGGAAGGATGTCGAGCGGGCATTTGGTGTGCTTCAATCTCGTTTTGTTGTTGTCCAGTACCCCGCTCAGATTTGTTGTGTTTTCTAGCACAACATGATCATTGAGAGCGAGCAGGAGGAGCAAGTGTTTGACACTGAACCATATTACACGCAAGGAGATCTGAGCTACGGGCAACCTGGACTGCCTTCCTTAACATGCGTCTGGAGATCCGAGACCCACACGTGTATCAACAACTTCAGCACGATTTGGTGGAGCACCTATGAAGGCTGAAGGGCAACGCCTAGATCGATTCTTTATTTGTATTGACTTGTTAAACTATTTTTTTGATTTGTATTGATTTCTGTGATGAACTATGTGATAAAAAATAACTACCGTTGTCCAACTTATGCTGAAAAATGTCGAATATGGGCCAAAAGTTGGCCGAATTGCGCTGAAAGCGGCGGCTGGGGGCGCCCTTGAGTGGGCGGCTGGGAAGCCGAGCCCCCCTCCCACGCCGTTTTTAGTGCCGGCCAATCCCCAGGCGGCGCTAGTTCGGGCCACTGGGGAGGTGAACAGCTGGAGATGCTCTTAGCTCTCCTCGCCGATCCTTGCACCCTCTACCATGAACAAACCGTCGTTGTCGACTGGATACGTACCAAATGGTGAGGTGTTCTACGTTTATTTCTCAAACAAGGCTAAAAGGACCTTAATCTGGAGATTCTTTGGTCCCAGCAAAATTGAGCTGGCATGTGATTCATGTTTTTTTAAAGACGGTCCCTTAGGACCCGATTCATTAATTAAGATAGAAGAGAGTTGCCCGATTAATTAACGAAAATTTAGACGAAAACCGTTACAATAGGCCCCCTTAGGGCACCAAACACACATGCCGATCCTGAGGTCGCGCACTAGACGAGCCGCCAGCTCCGTCACCCGAGCAACTCGTCGTCGACGCCCTACAACCAAACGCGAAGCCGCCACTCCAACATCCACGCCGACCCCGAGGTCGCACACCAGGCGAGGCTCCTGCCCTGCTACCCAAGCAACCGGAGTCGACGCCCTACATCTATCTCTGGAGCAACCGCTCTGACGTATAGATGATAACCATACACGTCGACCCCGAGGACGCGCATGAGTGTAGTCGCGAGTTTCATCACCCGCGCAATCGAAGCCGACACGACACAACCATATCCTGAGTTGTCGCTCCAACATCCACGCCAACCCCGTGGCCGCGCACCAGGATAGTCTCCAGCTTCATCACCCGAGCAATCGAAGCGAACACCACACAACCATATCCTGAGCCGCCGCTCCGACATGCACGCCGACCCCCAAGCCGCGCACCAGGGTGGCCAACGACACTTTCACTCATGAGACCAATGCCGACACCCCTCCAAGACGACGAGATTCGGAACCGCCGCTCCGACTTCCACGCTGACCCCGAGGCCGCGCACCACCCGAGCCAATGGTCCTCGCAGGCCAAGACCACTCCAAAACGAACCTCCAAGAAGGGACGCGACACCGGAGCATCACCAGCGTCTGCTCCATAAACCTGGAAGACAGGTTTCCTTCGGAGTGCGAGGGAAGAGGTCTTAGGCCCTCGAATGAAGACGCCTCCAAGAATGTGTACGGCGCCCAGAGGCATCATCGTCGTCGGCTCCGGCCAAGGCTAGATCACGACTTTCATCTCGAGCAGCCAAAAGAAGTCTTCCCCTCGAACCAGCCTACGAGAGCCACCGCCCTCCTAAACTACCACCCACCATCAAAGCCCGGAGCCACTCAACAGAACAACCCCGCCATCGCCGCCTGCGCCACCGAGAGCCCTTGACCAGGCTACCCAACGCCGCCGTAAGAGCTAGAACCGACCACGTCTGGTCAGATCCGACGCCCCGCACCGCAATCACAACCAACCCATCGACCATCACCAAGCATCCTTGGAATGACCGAGGACCAACGCACTGCCGCAGAGACCTGATGCACCCGAACTCCAGTCATGGCGCTGTCCACACAGCCACCACGGCCGCCATCGTTGAAGAAGGGGTCCACGGCCGCTGCCCGAGCGTCCGACCACCACACACTCACCAGATCCGCCCCACGGGAGCAGCATCAGAACCCGCCGAGCAGCCTTACCGCAAGAGTCTGTCGACGTGTTGTCCCCCCTTCCTCGTCAAACCACTGGATCTGTGTCATCCCCACTCAAGCCAAGTCAGCCGTCGTTGCAGCCGTGCTCGCCCCGCCCACGGCCGCCCTGGGCACCTCCGTGCGCACCACGTACGCTCGCCGCGAACCCTCTGCGTCTGCCCGCCTCACCCGATCGGGCCTCCACCATGCTTGCACACCATCCCCGCCACCGCGTCATCTACCGCAAGGGCCGCCGGATCCCCATTGGCCAGCACCGAAGCTGCACATGCCCGTCCTGCTCATCAAATCCGCCCGCGAGCCCCCCACCGTGATTCATGTTATAGTCAACACCATCAGTGACCATAGTCCATGAACAAACAGAAAGTCTTAACTTTGAACAAATGTACCCCACCAAAATATGTGAAAATTTCAAACTATTTGAAATTTTGAGATCTCGATTTTCCTTTAGTTTCAATGAATTTAACCTATTTGAATTTATATTAAAATTTATTTGAATTTGACATGCAATTTCGAGGTTAAAAATATTTCAGACCGCACCAATGTTGCCTCTTGAGCTTGCGTTGGTTTTTCCCTTGAAGAGGAAAGGGTGATGCAGCACAGGAGCAGTAAGTATTTCCCTCAGTTTGAGAACCAAGGTATCAATCCAGTAGGAGAACCGCGTCAACTCCAGAGTACCCGCGCAAACACAAAAGAGCTTGCACCCAACGCTATAAGGGGGTTGTCATTTCCTTCAAGATTGATTGCAAAGTGTGATCTGAAGGCGGAAAGTGCAACGAAGTAAAAGAGTAAGGCTAAAAATATGGTGTGAAGTAGACCCGGGGGCCATAGTGTTCACTAGAGGCTTCTCTCAAAATAGCTAATGATACGGTGGGTGAACAAATTACTGTCGAGCAATTGATAGAACCGCGCAAAGTCATGACGATATCTAAGGCAATGATCATACATATATGCATCACGTCCGAGACAAGTAGACCAATACTTTCTGCATATACTACTATTAGTCCACACATCGACCGCTATCCAGCATGCATCTAGTGTATTGAGTTCATGACAAACAGAGTAACGCCTTAAGCAAGGTGACATGATGTAGAGGGATAAACTCAAACCAATGATGAAAACCCCATCTTTTTACCCTTGATGGCAACAACACGATGCGTGCCTCGCTACCCCTTCTGTCACTGGGTGAGGTCACCGCACGGTATGAACCGAAAACCAAGCACTTCTCCCATTGCAAGAATCATAGATCAAGTTGGCCAAACAAAACCCATAACTCGAAGAGAATTACAAGGATATGAAATCATGCATATAAGAGATCAGAAGAAACTCAAATAAGAATCATAGATAATCTGATCATAAATCCACAATTCATCGGATCTCGACAAACACACCGCAAAAGAAGATTACATCGGATAGATCTCCATGAAGATCATGGAGAACTTTGTATTGAAGATCCAAGAGAGAGAAGAAACCATCTAGCTACTAGCTATGGACCCCGAAGGTCTATGGTGAACTACTCACGCATCATCGGAGAGGTCATGGTGTTGATGAAGAAGCCCTCCGTATCCGAATTCCCCCTCCGGCAGGGCACCAGAACGTGCCCCAGATGGGATCTTGCGAAGACAGAAGCTTGCGGCGGCGGAAAAGTATTTTCGTGGATCTCTCTCGCAGTTTTGGAATTTTTCTGAATTTATAGGCGAAGAGGTAGGGAAGACGTGCCACAGGGGCGGCCCACAAGCCTGCTAGGCACGGCCCGCCTGGCCGCGCCTAGGGGCTTGTGGGGTCCCCTACTGGCCCCTGCCTTGGTTCTCAAGTCTGGCGCGTATCTTCTGTTCCAGAAAAAAATTTGTCGGAAGTTTTATTCCGTTTGGACACCGTTTAAAATCCTCCTCTGAAAAGGGTCAAAAACACGGAAAGAACAGGAACTCGCACTTGGCACTGAGTTAATAAGTTAGTCCGAGAAAAGATATAAAAGGCATACAAAACATCCAAAGTTTGACAAGATAATAGCATGGAACTATCAAAAATTATAGATACGTTGGAGACGTATCAACCAACATATGTGAAATTTAAGCCTGACTCAGAAACTTATAGTTCACGCTGTCTTGTGACGCGGTTGCCTCTCCTCACACACTGTGTGATCCGCAACGATGACTAATTTGCAATAAAAATCGGGAGAGGAAGCTCTCCCACGGTGAAAGTTCAAGAGGAAGTGATTCAAGCTAATTGGATGCATCTTGATATAGTGCAAACGTGGTCGCGGCCAACATCCTTGATTCTCAAGGTTTGCATGTACGGGAACAAGATGCAATCGCGCATTGGACGCACATTCAACGCAAACGCATATCCTCACAGATACGACCCCATTTCTATCTCCGAACCGACGAAATTCGAACAAAACAGACGTCTGTTTGAAATCATGCATTGGTGTTGGCCTTACTCCAGCCAGTGAAACCGTAACATTAAAAACATTGAGAGAAATAGACTGTCCCGGTGGGAAAATCAGCATGGCGCACGAGGGAATTATCGACATGGAGTGTCGAGATTCTAGAGACAACATTTGAATATGTCAAAGCTAACAACTTACAGCAAAATGAGTTTTAGGTGCTCATCAATGTCATAGCAAATCCTGCGAGCATAATCAGCTACCGTACAACATAGTCGTTGTAGCCAAGATTACACTTAACTCATGGTACATGCCAATGTCATGCTGACTTACTTGCTTCAGATGAAAGGAATGTTGCGGGACGACAACTTTTTTCTTTTGTATGAAAGGGGTTCCCCCCCCCCCATTTTATTAAAATGAAGCAACATTGTCTTACAAACCCTCAAAAGCCACTAAAGAATAACTAAACAAACCATAACCTAGGCAAAAGGCCAGCAGTTAAAAGGTTATAAACCAACAAACCACAAACTCGGAAGAAACTATCAGCACCAACACATAAGGAGCCTTAGAATGCTTTTATTATAGGCCAAAGAAGGAAAAACGAGAGAAGACTACTCGGCTCCTCGATGGTCTCCCAACGTCATCTCCACGCGATCCGAAGCAACTCCCCACGCCTCTTGTTTAGCAACCTGATATAGTCCCGCAGAAGAACTACGTGAGCATCGTTGAATAGTATTTTTCATAAACGTCCAGCTTGGCAATAATGCATTTTACACTTCTCCAAGATCAACCCTGAAAGCAAAATTCATTCCTCGATTTGCAAATGCTCCACAAGGAGGCAACAATCATCATGTTTAGTACAACATTAGTCTTAGGACTACCCCACAACAAAGTAACATCATCAAAGCTTGAAATTTCTGGATTGTTAAACACCGAAGAGATAAATCCCCAAAGTTGTTTAGCAACCACACAATCAAAGAACAGGTGTTGCACTGATTACTTACACCTACAAAAGAGACAAGTAGGATCTTCCACCGGTCTACATTTTTCAAGGTTATCTCTAGTTAAAACTTTATTATAGACACATAACCATAAAAAACATGTATTTTTTGTGGACATACCACCTTCCAAAGACTATCACCAATGGTAGATACCGCACCCCAAAATTAATTTGCTCATAGAAAGACTTAACTGACTAAATGCCATTTGACTCCAGTTTCCACACATGAGAATCAGGTTCTCTTGAGAGAGGGGTTTGTTTCACCACCTCAACAACCGATCCCAAAGTGTTAACCCTACCTGATCCACACATCTCCGGAATGTCAGTCTTAGGACCGTCACGTCCCAAACTTGAGCCACTATACAATCTGTCCGATTACAAATTTCAAATAATTTCTAGAATTGCACCTTAAGGGAACAGTCCCCAGCCCACACATCATGCTATAAGTTAATTGATTCCCCATTCCCCAACTTCTACTTATAAAATAATTTTGCTCCAGATAGAGCCCAGGTGACGCTCTTCCAAAAGGTTGAACCATTCCCACCACCACTCCAAAGAAAATTTAAAGAATTAACATTATATTTATGAGTGATAATTTTTTCCAATCTCTAGCCAACTCGTCCATGAATCGCTTCCCTCATGAGGCCAACAAAGCCATGTTAAACTCCTTGATGTTAGGAATCCATACCCTCCAAATTCTTTCGTCATAGAGATTTGCCCCCACCTGGCCCAGTGGTATTTGTGTTTGTCATCCAAATCCCCCCAAATAAATGAGCCATTTGGGAATTGATAGCATTAATAGCCCACTTAGGAAACCTAATCATAGACTGGAGGTAAGTGGGAATGCTAACAATGCAGGCACAAAGCAGAACAACTTTACCTTTAAAGGTTAAGAACCTCCCCATCCAGCCAGAAAGATTCTTAATGATTCTATCTATAATTGGCTGAATATCTTCACGTCTAAGGTTATCATAATGAAGAGGTACACCTAGATATTTAATAGGGAAAGCTGTTGGAAATATGCCCTAGAGGCAATAATAAATTAGTTATTATTATATTTCCTTGTTCATGATAATCATTTATTATCCATGCTATAATTGTATTGATTGGAAACTCAAATACATGTGTGGGTATATAGACAACACACTGTCCCTAGTGAGCCTCTAAGGACTAGCTCGTTGATTAAAGATGGTCAAGGTTTCCTGACCATAGACATGAGTTGTCATTTGATAATGGGATCACATCATTAGGAGAATGATGTGATGGACAAGACCCAAACTATGAATGTAGCATGTGATCGTGTGAGTTTATTGTTACTGTTTTCTGCATGTCAAGTATTTGTTTCTATGACCATGAGATCATGCAACTCCGGGGCACCGGAGGAATGCCTTGTGTGTATCAAACGACACAACGTAACTGGGTGACTATAAAGATGCTCTAGAGGTATCTCTGAAGGTGTCTGTTGGGTTGGCGTGAATTGAGAATGGGATTTGTTACTCCGTACGACGGAGAGGTATCTCTAGGTCCCACTCGGTAATACAACATCACAATGAGCTTGCAAGCAATGTGACTAAAGAGTTGGTCACGTGATCTTTTATTACGGAACGAGTAAAGAGACTTGCCGGTAACGAGATTGAACTAGGTATGGAGATACCGACGATCGAATCTTTGGCAAGTAACGTCCGGATAGACAAGGGGCATACGGGATTAACTGAGTCCTTGACATAGAGGTTCAACCGATAAAGATCTTCGTAGAATATGTAGGAGCCAATATGGGCATCCATGTACCGCTATTGGTTATTGACCGGAGAGTGTCTCAGGCCATCTCTACATAGTTCTCGAACCCGCACGGTCTGCACACTTAAGGTTTGGTGATGTTTCGGTATAATTGAGTTATGTATGTTAGTGACTGAAGGTTGTTCGGATTCCCGACCCCAATTTGGTCATGGCGCGCAGCCCGACCTCAATTTGGTCATGGTCGTGGCCCTACCCCAATTAGGTCATGGCGCCACTCCTTCCCCTCCCTCCTGTATATAGTGGAGAGGAGAGAGGCAGCGAGACCTGAGAAGGTTATGGCGCGCAGCCGCTCCAATTAGGTCATGGTGCAGCTTTCTCTCCCTCCTTTAGTTCGTTTCACCTCTAGATCGGTTCGGCAGTACACGGTGAAGCCCTGCCGGATCAGCTTCACCACCATCGTCGCCATGCCGTCGTGCTGGCGGAGAACTCCTCTACCTCTCCACCCTTGCTTGCTGGATCAAGGAGGTGGAGATCATCATCGAGCTGTACGTGTGTTGAACGCGGAGGTGTCGTTTGTTCGGTACTAGATCGGGATGGATCAAAATGGGATCATGGGACGAATCGTGATGAGATCGCGAGACGTACTGCGATTTGGATCGCGAAGATGTTCGACTACAAAAACCGCGTTATATACGCTTCCGCTTAGCGATCTACAAGTGTATGTGGATTCAATCTCTCCTCTCGTAGATGGTCATCACCATGGATAGATCTTATGTGTGCGTAGGAATTTTTTTGTTTCCCATGCAACATTGTCCAACAATGGTATTAGAGCTAGGTCTATCCGTAGATGACATCTCGAGTAGAACACAAAGGAGTTTGTGGGCGTTGATATTCAGATTGCTTCCCTCCTTAGTCTTTTCTTGATTCGGCGATATTGTTGGATGAAGCGTCCCGGGCCAACCATACTCGTACGGTTACGAGAGACTAGTTCCATCAACTAACATGCAACTTGTTGCATAAAGATGGTTGGTGGGTGTATGTTTCTCCTACTTTAGTTGAATCGGATTTGACAAAGGCAGTCCTTGGAGAAGGTTAAATAGCAACTTGTGTATCACCGTTGTGGTTTTGCGTAGGTAGAATCGTTCTTGCTAGACACCCATAGCAGCCACGTAAAACATGCAACAACAAATTAGAGGACGTCTAACTTGTTTTTGCAGGGTATGCATGTGATGTGATATGGCCAACGACATGATGTGATATATTTGATGTATGAGATGATCATGTTGTAATAGTTAAATATCGACTTGCAAGTCTATGCTACGGCAACCGGCAGGAGCCATAGGGTTGTCTTTAATTATTTTACGCTTGGTGATGCTTTGCTTTATCGATAGTTCAGTAGCTTTAGTAGCAACATCATAGTTAGTGCAACAACCGCGATGACAGCACAATGATGGAGATCATGGTGTGGCGCCGGTGACGATGGAGATCATGCGGGTGCTTTGAAGATGGAGATCAAAAGCAGAAGTTCATGGCCATATCATGTCACTTATGATTTGCATGTGATATTAATCCTTTTATGCACCTTATTTTTTATTAGAACGACGGTAGCATTATAAGGTTATCCCTCACTAAAATTTCAAGATAAAATTGTGTTCTCCCCGAGTGTGCACCGTTGCGAAAGTTCGTCGTTTCGAGACACCACGTGATAATCGGGTGTGATAGACTCCACGTTCACATACAACGGGTGCAAGACAGTTGCACACGCGGAACACTCGGGTTAAACTTGATGAGCCTAGCATGTACAGACATGGCCTCGGAACACAAGAGATCGAAAGGTCGAACATGAGTCATATAGTAGATATGCTCAACATAGATATGTTCACCATTGAAGCCAACTTAACCCACGTGATGATCAAACTTGAGTTTGTGGATTTGGGTCATGTACCACTCGAATGACCAAAGGGATGTCAATTTGAGTGGGAGTTCTTAAGTAATATGATTAATTAAACTCATTATCATGAACATAGTCAAAATTTCTTTGCAGATTATGGTGTAGATGATTAGCTTGCGTTGTAGCTCCCCTGTTTGTTTTGATGTGTTCTAGAGAAAATTAAGTTGAAAGATGATAGTAGCAAGTATGCGGACTAGTTCCGGAAACTGAGGATTGTCCTCATTGCTGCATAGAAGACTTATGTCCTTAATGCACCGCTTGGTGAACTGCCCCAAGTGTCGTGTGTAGATGTTACGAACATCTGACATACATGTTTTGATGACTACATGATAGTTCAGTGCGTCTTGCTTTACGGCTTGGAATTGAGGCGCCCAAGACGTTTTGAATGTCACGGAACATATAAGATGTTCCAAGAGCTGAAATTAGGATTTCAGGCTTGTGTCCATGTTGAGAGGTACGAGACCTCCGACAAGATTCTTTGCCTGCAAAGTAAGGGAGAAAAGTTCAATCGTTGAGCATGTGCTCAGATTCTATGGGTGTTACAATCGCTTGAATCGAGTGGGTGTTGATCTTCTAGATAAGATAGTGATTGGCTTAGTTCTCCAAAGTCACTGCCACCAAGCTACTGAGCTTCGTGATGAACTATAACATATGAGGTATAGAGATGATGATCCCTCGGCTATTCGCGATGTTTGACACCGCGAAGGTAGAAATCAAGTAGGAGCATCAAGTGTTGATGGTTTGTAAAACCACTAGTTTCAAGAAGGGCAAAGGGAATGAAGGGAAACTTGGATAATGACACGTCAGTTGTCACTGAATGAAGAAACCCAAGGTTGAACCCAAACCCGAGAGTAAGTGCTTCTATGATGAGGGGAATAATCACTAAGGCAGAGCTGTTCTAGACACCCAGCCTGGCAACGTCAACAAAAGTATATTGGATATTGTGTTATTGATGTGTAATTTACTAGTACTCCTAGTAGCACATGGGTACAAGATACCGGTTCAGTTGCTAAATGTTAGTAACTCAAAATAAAAGTTACAGAATAGACGGAGACTAGCTAAAGGCGAGGTGACGATGTGTGTTGGAAGTGTTTCCAAGGTTAATGTGATCACCATCGCACGCTCCCTCTACCTTCGGGATTAGTGTTACACCTAAATATTGATTGGTGTTTGCGTTGAGCATGAACATGATTGGATCGTGTTTATTGCAATACGGTTAGTAATTTAAAGAGAATAATGGATACTCTGTTTACTTGAATAAATCCTTCAATGGTCATGCACCTAATATGAATGGTTTATTGAATCTTGATCGTACTGGTACACATGTTCGTAATATTGATACGAAAAGATACGAAGTAGTAATTATAGTACCACTTACTTGTTGCAGTGACGCTTGAGTCATATTGGTATAAAATGCATGAAGAAGCTCCATGATGATGGACCTTTGGTCTCACTCGTTTTTGAATCGTTTGAGACATGCGAACCATGCCTATTGGTGTAAACGCATGAAGAAACTCCATGCAGATGGATCTTTTGGACTCACTTGATTTTGAATCACTTGAGACATGCAAATCATGCCGCATGGGAAAGATGACTGAAGGCCTCGTTTTCCAGTGATATGGAACGAGAAAGTGACTTATTGGAAATAATACATTTTGATGTATACAGTCCAATGAGTGCTGAGGCACGCAGTGGATATTGTTACGATCTTACTTCACAGATAATTTGAGTAGATACATGTGTATTTACTTGATGAATCACGAGTATGAATTATTGAAAAAGTTCAAGTAATTTCAGAGTGAAGTTGAAGATCGTCGTGACAGGATGATGAAATATCTATGATGTGATCGTAGAGATGAATATCTGAATTGCAAGTTTGGTATACATTTAAGATAATGTGGAAATTGTTTCGCAACTCATGCCACCTGGAACACCAGAGTGTGATGATGTGTTCGGACGTCATAGGCGCGCCCTATTGGATATGGTGCATATTATGATGTCTCTTATCGAATTACCACTATTGTTTTGGAGTTACTCACTTTAAATATGGCACCATTTAATTTAGTTGAGATGGCACCGTATGAATTATGGTTTGGAGAAACCCAAGCCGTCGTTTCTTAAAAAGTTTGGAGCTACAATGCTTATGTCAAAGAGCTTCAGCCTGATAAGCTCGAACCCAAAGCGGATAAATGCATCTTCATAGGATACTCAAAATAGTTGGGTATACCTCCTATCTCAGATCCAAAAGCAAAGTGTTTGTTTCTGAAAATGGGTCCTTTCTCGAGAAAGAGTTTCTCTCGAAAGAATTGAATGGGAGGATGGTGGAACTTGATGAGGTTTTTACACCATCACTTTAACCACAGAGTAGAAGGGTGCGCGAAGTTGTTCCTGTGGAGCCTACACTAGTTGAAGTGGAAGCTGATGATAGTGATCATGTAGCTTCAGATCAAGTTACTACCAAACCTCGTAGGCCGACAAGGACACGCACTACTCCAGAGTGGTGCGGTAATCCTGTCTTGGAGGTCATGTTGTTGGACAACAATGAACCTACAAGCTATGAAGAAGCGATGGTGGGCCTGGATTTTGACGAATAGTTGGACGCCATGAAATCTGAGATAGGATCCATGTATGAAAACAAAGTGTAGAGTTTGGAACCACTACTTGATGGTCTGATACGTCTCCAACGTATCTATCATTTTTTATGATTCCATGCTATTATCTTGTCAACTTTGGATGTTTTATATGCATGAATATGCTATTTTATATCTTTTTTGGGACTAACCTATTAACTCAGTGCCAAGTGCGAGTTTCTGTTTTTTCCGTGTTTTTGACATTTTTCAGAGAAGAATATTAAATGGAGTCCAAACGGAATAAAACCTGTCGGGTGATTTTTTCCATAACAGAAGATACGCAGGGGACTTGAGAACCAAGGAGGAGACCTCGTGGGAGATCACAAGCCCCCTAGCCGCGACCTAGGGGGTGGCTGCGCCTGGCAGGCTTGTGGGCTCCATGTGGCTCCTTTGCCCTACCTCTTTCGCCTATAAATTCTCTAAAATCCTGAAACCAAAAAAGAGAGCCACGAAAATACTTTTTCGCCGCCGCAAGCTTCTGTCTCCACAAGATTTCATCTAGGGACCATTCTGGAGCCCTGTCGGAGGGGGATTCGGACACGGAGGGCTTCTTCATCAACACCATTGCCTCTCCGATGATGCGTGAGTAGTTCACCACACACCTTCGGGTCCATAGCTAGTAGCTAGATGGCTTCTTCTCTCTCTTGGATCTTCAATACAAAGTTCTCCATGATCTTCATGGAGATCTATCTCATGTAACTTTCTTTTGCGGTGTGTTTGTCGAGATCCGATGAATTGTGGATTTATGATCAGATTATCTATGAATATTATTTGAGTCTCCTCTGATCTCTTATATGCATAATTTCGTATCCTTGTAATTCTCTTCGAGTTATGGGTTTCGTTTGGCCAACTTGATCTACATTTCTTGAAATGGGAGAAGTGCTTGGTTTTGGGTTCATACCGTGCAGTGTCCTCGCCCAGTGATAGAAAGCGTAGCGAGGCACGCATCATGTTGTTGCCATCAAGGGTAAAAAGATGGGGTTTATATGATATTGCATGAATCTATCCCTCTACATCATGTCATCTTGCTTAAGGCGTTACTCTGTTTGTTATGAACTCAATACACTAGATGCATGCTGGATAGCGGTCGATGTGTGGAGTAATAGTAGTAGATGCAGAAAGTATCGGTCTACTTGTCTCGGACGTGATGCCTATATGTATGATCATTGTCTTAGATATCATCATGACTTTGCGCGATTCTATCAATTGCTCGAGAGTAATTCGTTCGCCCACCGTAATACTTGCTATCATGAGAGAAGCCTCTAGTGAACACTATGGCCCCCGGGTCTACTTCACATCCTATATCCAGATCTACAAAATTACTTTGTTGCACTTTTCACCTTCAGATCTCACCTTGCAAATAATCATGAAGGGATTGACAACCCCTTTTTCGCGTTGGGTGCAAGTTTGTTTGTTTTTGCGCAGGTACATTGCTGCCTCATCTTGATACTCCTATTGGATTGATACATTGGTTCTCAAACTGAGGGAAATACTTATCGCTACTTTGTTGCATCACCCTTTCCTCTTCAAGGGAAAAACCAACGCAAGCTCAAGAGGTAGCAGGAAGGATTTCTGGCGCCGTTGCCGGGAAGTATTCAAATGAAGCATATATACCAAGTACCTATCGCAAACTCATCTCTTGCATTTATATTATTTGCCATTTGCCTCTTGTGTTCCTCTTCCCCACTTCTAAAATGATTTTCCGAAAATACCAAAAAGATTTTTCTTTTTATTCGCTCTTCTTCCGTTCGCCTTTTTGTTGCTATGTTTGCTTGTGTTGCCATGTGCCTTCTATTTGCTTGCATCTTCGCTTGCTAAAAATCTATTGATATGGATTCTCACCCACTTGCTAATCTCTTTAAGAGATCCAATTATGTTGAACCAATTGCTAGTGATTTTTTTGCACTAGATTATCTTTATGAAGTTTTGCTTGAGATGCGTGAATCTAAAAATTGTGATGAAGAAATTTATGAAGTGATTCACGAGGGCTCCTTGAATGAAAATCATGATTGCAATGGTTTCACTATAAATTCTATTAATGACAATCATGCTAAAAATATGCAAAACCCTAAGCTTGGGGATGATAGTTTTGTTATGTCCACTACTTGTTGCAATGATCATGATTGGGGTGATGATTTTTCTTACGATCTTGAAAATTTGCTTAAGCCTCATGATGAATATGATATTGATAATAATGTTTGCAATAATATTGAAAGTGGGTTTGGACAAGTCATGACTTTAGTTGATGATAATCCCACTATTTTTGAAGAGCGTCAACTTTGCATGCATGTGGATCATGAAAAGAATATCATATGTGATAGTTATATTGTTGAATTTAAATATGATCCCACATGTAATTATTATGAGAGAGGAAAATATGGTTGTAGAAATTTTCATATCACTAAATCACCTCTCGTTATGTTGAGATTGCTATTGTCTCTTTCTTCTTCCTTGCATATGGTAACTATTGGTTGTCTTGACAATTTGTTTTTCTACAAAATGCCTATAAATAGGAAGTATGTTAGACTTAGATATGTTTTTTCACATGTTTCATGATGCTCTCTTCGTGTCCGATTGCTATCTTTTATGTGGGCATCATTGAATTATCAATGCCTAGCTAAAGGGCGTTAAACGATAGCGCTTGTTGGGAGGCAACCCAATGGATTTATTTTTGCTTTTTACTTTCTGTTTTGTTGTGTCCACACCATAATAATTCTGTTATTATTGTGTTTTTTATGTTTTAAATTAGTGTTTCTCCCAAGTAGAACCTTTATGATTAGTTTTGGTGATAGTTGTTTAATCATGCTGAAAAAGACAGAAACTTTGTGCTCACGAAATTATTTTTAATTCCTATCGAGAAAGAGATTTTGAGTTGATTCTTTTTGGTTATGATTGATATGAGAATTTCCCTAATTTTCATAATTTTAAAGAATTTTTGCGATACCAGAGGTATACTAAGTATACAGATTGCTACAGAGTGGTCTGTTTTTGACATATTCTATTTTTGTTGTGTTGATTGCTTATTTTGATGAAACTATGGTTAGTATCGGGGGGGTACTAGCCATGGGAAAGTTAGAATACAGTAATATAACATAAATCTAAATGGAAATCAAGTTTACTACAGTACCTAAAGAGTTTTTGTTTAAGTTTTCTGTTGTGAAGTTTTTAAGTTTTGGGTGATGTTCTCATGGACAATGGAATAAAGAGTGGAAAGAGCTTAAGCTTGGGGATTCCCAAGACATCCCAAGCCAAATTCAAGGACACCAAAAATCCTAAGCTTGGGGATGCCCCGGGAAGGCATCCCCTCTTTCGTCTTCAATCCATCGGTAACGTTACTTGGAGCTATATTTTTATTCACCACATGATATGTGTTTTGCTTGGAGCATCGTGTATTATAGGAGTCTTTACTTTTTGTTTTGTCACAATCATCCTTGCTGCACACCTTTTTTAGAAGGACATGCACTCATGGTGAACTTGTTAGAATACTCAATGAGCTTCACTTATATCTTTTGAGTTAGGCAATTTAGCTCGCATGTGCTTCACTTATATCTTTTGAGCTAGGAAACCAATCTTCATGGAGATCTATCCGATGTAACTTTCTTTAGCGGTGTCTTTGTCAAGATCCGATGAATTGTGGATTTATGATCAGATTATCTATGAATATTATTTGAATCTCCTTTGATCTCTTATATGCATGATTTCGTATCCTTGTAATTCTCTTCGAGTTATGGGTTTCATTTGGCCAACTTGATCTATAATTCTTGTAATGGGAGAAGTGCTTGGTTTTGGGTTCATACCGTGCGGTGTTCTCACCCAGTGACAGAAAGGGTAGCGAGGCACACATCGTGTTGTTGCCATCAAGGGTAAAAAGATGGGGTTTATATCATATTCCATGAATCTATCCGTCTACATCATGTCATCTTGCTTAAGGCGTTACTCTCTTTGTTATGAACTCAATACACTAGATGCATGATGGATAGCGGTTGATGTGTGGAGTAATAGTAGTAGATGCAGAAAGTATCGGTCTACTTGTCTCGGACGTGATGCCTATATGTATGATCACTGTCTTAGATATCGTCATGAATTTGCGCGATTCTGTCAATTGCTCGACAGTAATTCGTTCACCCACTGTAATACTTGCTATCATGAGAGAAGCCTCTAGTGAACACTATGGCCCCCGGGTCTACTGCACCTCCTATATTCAGATCTACAAAATTACTTTGTTGCACTTTTCACCTTCAGATTTCACCTTGCAAATAATCGTGAAGGGATTGACAACCCCTTTTTCGCATTGGGTGCAAGTTTGTTTGTTTTTGTGCGGGTACATTGGTTCCTCATCTTGATACTCCTACTCGATTGATACCTTGGTTCTCAAACTGAGGGAAATACTTATCGCTACTTTGTTGCATCACCCTTTCCTCTTCAAGGGAAAAACCAACGCAAGCTCAAGAGGTAGCATGGTCGTAAGGCTATTAAGTACAAGTGGATCTTTAAAAGGAATACAGACGATGATGGTGAATGTCACCATTTACAAACCTCGACTTGTCGCAAAGAGGTTTCCGACAAGTTCAAGGAGTTGACTACGATTAGATTTTCTCACCCGTAGCGATGGTAAAATCTGTTGGAATTATGTTAGCAGTTGCTGCATTTTTCAATTATGAAATCTGACACATGGATGTCAAAACATGGTTTCCTCGACGGTTTTCTCGAGGAAATGTTGTATGTGATACAACCAAAAGGTTTTGTCGATCGTAAGGATGCTGACAAGTATGCAAACTCCAGCGATCCGTCTATGGACTTGAGCAAGCATCTTGGAGTTGTAATATGCGCTTTGATGAGATTCTCAAAGCTTTTAGGTTTATACAAAGTTTATGAGAAACTTGTATTTACAAGAAAGTGAGTGGGAGCACTATAGAATTTCTGATAAGTATATGTGGTTTACATATTGTTGATCGAAAATGATGTAGTATTTATGTAAAGCATGTAGAGTTGTTTGAAAGGTGTTTTTCAAAGAAAAAACTAGATTAAGCTACTTGAACACGAAGCATCAATATCTATAGAAATAGATCAAATTACTTGATAAAACTTTCAATGAATACATACCGCGACAAGATTTTGAAGAAGTTCAAAATAGATTAGTCAAAGAAGGAGTTCTTGACTGTATTGTAAGTCGTGAATTCAAGTAAGACTCAAAGCCTGACCACGGCAGAAGAAAGAGAAGGGACGAAGGTCGTCCCCTATGCCTTAGCCATAGGCTCTATAGTATGCCATGTTGTGTACCGCACCTGATGTGTGCCTTGCCATGAGTTTGTCAAGGGGTACAAAGAGTGATCCATGAATGAATCGCTGAACATCGGTCAAATTTATCCTTAGTAACTAGCGGACTAAGAAATTTTTCTTGATTATGGAGGTGATAAAAGAGTTCGTCGTAAAGGGTTACGTCGATGCAAACTTTGACACCAATTTGGATGACTCTGAGCAGCAAACCGGATTCGTATAGTGGAGTAATCATTTGAAATAGTTCCAAGTGGCACGTGGTAGCAGCATCTACACGATGACATAGATATTTGTAAAGCACACATGGATCTGAAAGGTTCAGACCCGTTGACTAAAACCTCTCTCACAAGCAAAACATGATAAACCCTAGAAATTATTATGTGTGAATCACATAGTGATGTGAACTAGGTTATTGACTCTAGTGCAAGTGGGAGACTTTTGGAAATATGCCCTAGAGGCAATAATAAATTAGTTATTATTATATTTCCTTGTTCATGATAATCATTTATTATCCATGTTATAATTGTATTGATTGGAAACTCAAATACATGTGTGGGTATATAGACAACACACTGTCCCTAGTGAGCCTCTAAAGACTAGCTCGTTGATCAAAGATGGTCAAGGTTTCCTGACCATAGACATGAGTTGACATTTGATAATGGGATCACATCATTAGAAGAATGATGTGATGGAAAAGACCCAAACTATGAACGTAGCATGTGATCGTGTCAGTTTATTACTACTGTTTTCTGCATGTCAATTATCTATTTCTATAACCATGAGACCATGCAACTCCCGGGCACCGAAGGAATGCCTTGTGTGTATCAAACGTCACAACGTAATTGGGTGACTATAACGGTGCTCTACAGGTATCTCCCAAGGTGTCTGTTGGGTTGGTGTGAATCGAGAATGGAATTTGTCACTCCATACGACGGAGAGGTACCTCTAGGGCCCACTCGGTACTACAACATCACAATGAGCTTGCAAGCAATGTGACTAAATAGTTGGTCACGGGATCTTGTATTATCGAACAAGTAAAGAGACTTGCCGGTAACGACATTGAATTAGGTATGGAGATACCACGATTAAATCTTGGGCAAGTAACATACCAATAGACAAAGGGAACAACATACGAAATTAACTGAATCCTTAACATAGAGGTTCGTAGAATATGTAGGAGCCAATATGGGCATCCAGGTCCCACTATTGGTTATTGACAGGAGAGTGTCTCAAGCCATGTCTACATAGTTCTCGAACCCGTAGGGTCTGCACACTTAAGGTTCGGTGACATTTCGGTATAGTTGAGTTATGTATGTTGGTGACCGAAGGTTGTTAGGAGACCCGGATGAGATCCCGGATGTCATGAGGAGTTCCGGAATGCTCCGGAGACGAAGATTGATATAAAGGAAAGAGGTATATTGGTTCCGGAAAGGTTTCAGGCACTATCGGTAAAGTACCGGGAGTGACGAACGGGTTCGGTGGGTTCACTATCGGTAAAGTACGTGGTGGGCTGGGCGGCCAGCCCCTATGGGCATTGCTACTGCAACAAAAGACCTTCCAACGGCGCCAGAAATGGGAGTGTTGCTTGATACTCCTCAGCAACGGCACCAGGAATCCTTCAGCCGCGGCTACGCCTTAAGGGACTTCCTAGGCAAGTACGCAAAGGATTTCCCCCGTGGCCTTGGAGCCTTGCGTTGGTGTTCCCTCGAAGCGGAAAGGGTGATGTAGCGTAGCGGTGGTAAGTACTTCCCTCAGTTTGAGAACCAAGGTATCAATCCAGTGGAGGAGTATCTCAAGATCCTGCACAAACACAAAAACTTTCTCCCAACGCTATGAAGGGGTTGTCAATCCCTTATAGATTGTTTGCCAAGTGAGAACTGAAAGCAACAAAGTAACAAAGCAAAGTAAAAGCAGAGGTGTAAACGATGGATGTGAATAGACCCGGGGGCCGTAGTGTTTACTAGTGGCTTCTCTCATGAAAGCAAGTAGACGGTGGGTGAACAAATTACTGTCGAGCAATTGATAGAACCGCGCAAAGTCGTGACGATATCTATGCCATGATTGTTTTATAGGCATCACGTCTGAAACAAGTAGACCGATACTTTCCGCATCTACTACTATTACTCCACGCGTCGACCGCTATCCAGCATGCATCTAGTGTATTAAGTCCATCAGAACAGAGTAACGCCTTAAGCAAGATGACATGATGTAGAGGGATAATCTCAAACCAATGACAAAAACCCCATCTTTTTACCCTTGATGGCAACTACTTGATGTGTGCCTTGCTGCCCCTACTGTCACTGGGAAAGGTCACCACATGGTAGAACCCAAAACCAAGCACTTCTCCCATTGCAAGAATCATAGATCTAGTTGGCCAAACAAAACCCAAGACTCGGAGAGACTTACAAGGATATCAAATCATGCATATAAGAAATCAGCAAAGACTCAAATATATATCATAGATAATCTGATCACAAATCCACAATTCATCGAATCTCGACAAACACATCGCCAAAGAAGATTACATCGGATAGATCTCCATGAAGATCATGGAGAACTTTGTATTGAAGATCCAAGAGAGAGAAGAAGCCATCTGGCTACTAACTACGGACCCGTAGGTCTGAAGTGAACTACTCACGAGTCATTGGAGGGGCGATGATGATGATGAAGAAGCCCTCCAATTCTAAAGTCCCCTCCGGCAGGGTGCCATGAAGGGTCTCCAGATGAGATCTCTCGGAAACGGAAGCTTGCGGCGGCGGAAAAGTATTTTCGAGGCTCCCCGGATTTTTTGCGGAATATTTGGGAATTTATAGGCCAAAGACCTAGGTCAGGGGGCGGCCAGGGAGGCCACAAGCCTGCCCACCGCTGCCTCCCCCTAGTGGGGACTTGTGGGCTCCCTGGAGCCCACCTGGCTTGGCCCAAAAGCCCCCTGGTCTTCTTCCGTTCGGGAAAAAATCGTTTCGGGGTTTTTCTTCCGTTTGGACTCCGTTCCAAAATCAGATCTGAAAAGAGTCAAAACACGGAAAAAAACACGAACTGGCACTTGGCACTAAATTATTAAGTTAGTCCCAAAAAAGATATAAAAGGTACATAAAACAACCAAAGAAGACAAGATAACAGCATGAAACCATAAAAAATTATAGATATGTTTGAGACGTATCAGGCATATGCGCCCAAAGTGAGGAGGTGGAGAGGAGTCTGAATAGGAGATGGACTCCTCCTAGCGTCGCCGACCCCAATTTGGTGGCACTCGTCACGGCCCCAATGTGGTCATGGTGCGCGACCCGGCCCCAATTAGGTCATGGCGCCACCCCTTCCCCTCCCTCCTATAAATAGGGGAGAGGAGAGAGGCGGCCAGACCTGAAAAGGTTACGGCGCGCAGACGCCCCAATTAGGTCATCGCACAGCTTTCTCTCCCTCCTCTAGTTCGTTCCACCTCTAGATTGGTTCAGCAGTACACGACGAAGCCCTGCCGGATCAGCTCCACCACCATCTCCACCACACCGTTGTGGTGGCGGAGAACTCGTTTACCTCTCCACCCTTTCTTGCTGGATCAAGGAGGTGGAGATCGTCATCGAGCTGTACGTGTGCTAAAAGCGAAGATGTTGTCCGTTCGGCACTAGATCGGGATGGATCATGATGGCATCACGGGATGGATCGTGATGGCATCGCGGGACGGATCGTGATGAGATCGCGGGACGGACTACGATTTGGATCGCGAAGATGTTCGACTACATAAACAATGTTATATACGCTTCGGCTTAGCGATCTCCAAGGGTATGTGGATCCGAACTCTTCTCTCGTAGATGGTCATCACCATGGATAGATATTATGTGTGCGTAGTAAAAAAAATTGTTTCCCACACAACGTTCTCCAAAAAAAGCACCTAGTTTACAACAGAAAATCTATGCAAACTCCATAGCCTGATCCTCTTCCACATTAATGTTCATAAGGTCACTCTTGTGGAAGGTTATTTTCACGCCGGATAGGTTTTAAAAACAGGCCAACAACCATTTGAAGTGCCTAGCTTTATGTACAAAATTCTCCAGAAAGAGAATAGTATCATCTGCATATTGCAAACTCACCACCCCTCCTAGAATGATACGAGGCAAAAGCCCCGCAATCAAACCCTGATTAGCAGCTTTTTGAAGCATTTTGTAAAAGACATCAGCAACCAAGTTAAAGAGCATAGGCGAGGATGGGTCCCCGTGTTTAAGCCCTTTACCCCAACAAAATGAGGACCAATCGAATCGTTAATTTTCACACTAAAAGTGATATTCATCAAAATACTTTTCATCCAAGAAATCCATCTAGCCCCAAAACCTCTCGAATGAAGCATTTCAAACAGAAATTCCCAGCTCACCCTATCATACGCTTTCTCATAATCAACTTTTAGAACTAAGCCCTGTGATCGAGATTTCTTAACCTCATGGATGACCTCATGAGCCATAACCACTCTCTCTAAAATATATCTCCCCTTAATAGACGTTGTTTGGTTAGAGGAGATAAGCCTATGGCCAACAGGGGCAACTCTGGTAGTCATAGCCTTAGACAAAATTTTAATCACACAATTACTCAGACTAATAGGCCTGAATTTTTTCTTTTCCTTGGCATTGGGTTCTTTCGGGATAAGCACAATTAACGCAAAGTTTAATTTGTGCAACTCTAATTTACCCAGCTCAAAATCTCTAACCAAAGCAATGAAATCATTTTTGATCACGTCCCAAAAGGATTGATAAAATAAGAAAGATAAACCATCCGGGCCAGGGGCCCCGTTGGCATAACTGCCAAAAATTGCATTTTTGATCTCCTCTTCGATAAAGTTTTTCTGAAGAATTTCATTCTCCTCCTCGGTAACCATGTCCTGCTCCTCCTAGAAGGAAGCGCCAAGGTTAATATTAAGTTTAGATTCGAAACCAAAAAGGTTCTTGTAAAAGGATGTTGCAATTTCAAGCATCCCCTCAGTAGTCTGAACTGGACCATTGTCTCCATTTAGTCCAGCAAGGTGGTTCTTCTGATGTCTATGGTTAGCCATTGCATGGAAATATGCATTATTCCTATCCCCATCAATAATTCGACGATCTCGGGATCTCTACCACAAGGCAGTTTCCTCCTGTTTCCAGAACAGATCAAGCTCAGATTTAATCTAATTCAGTGTAGATCTATCCCGCGCATTCAATTGGTTACTTTCTGAAAAAACATCAAGGGTGTCAAATTCCAGCATAAGCTCTCTTTTATTTTTCTTCAAACTAGCCTCCACGTTAATACTGCAGCCTTTAATCTTTTTGCAAAGGAGTCTAGTTTTGTTCGTCCATCTGTACATGGCACTATCACGTGGGGTTGAAGTATTCCAAATCTTAACCACCAGGTCTCTAAAGCCAGGTTGGTCTAACCACCATTTTTCAAAATGAAACAATTTCACGGAGGTAACCCTGCGAGCCCCGGTGTCAAGAATCACACGGGTGTGGTCACTACCCACTCCGAGCAAGCCTGTCAACACTAACAATGGGAAATGGGCATCCCAAGATGTAGAAACCAGCACATGATCAATAGTAGCAAACATAGAATTTTCCTGGTTGTTCTCCTACGTATAACTCCTATTAGCAATATTGATCTCCATCAAAGCCCATTTATTTACCCAGTCATTAAACAAATAAACTAACTGATTATTGACCACCCCATTATTCTTGTGTGCAGCGGAGCAAACTAAATTAAAATCACCCCCAAAAACGATTGGATGTGAGAGTCCAGCCATAACCTCATGAAGCTGTGCTATAAATTCCATTTTAAACTTGTTATAGGTTGTACCGTTAATCGCCACTAGATGCCACACAAAACCATCACTTTTGCTCTTAACAGTAGCAACACAACATAGTTTTTTATCCACAAAACCTATAGTCTCAAACAACTCATTATTCAGACCCGCAAGGATCCCCGCAGCAGTGTTAGCAGCAGGAAGCGAATGCCACGTAAAATCCCTACCGCCAGTAATATTTTTTAAAATGTGGTCACCAATCACCTCCTTCTTGGTCTCAAAGAAACCAACAAAGTCAACTTTATTAGTTTTCAGAAAATCACCAAGGCACTGTAATTTACCACGTTTCCAAAAGGCCAGAATAATTTGATTTTAAAAGGGTGTAATACCCACAAGGCTTAGATTTTGTATGCAGTTTAGGCTTCTCCACCTCCGCCTCTAAAGTGCCCCCTACTGCGAAAGGTGAGAAAGACCTAGTATCACTCTCAAGCTGCCCAAAATCTATGTCTAGATTATCAGGGAGAACAATATCGGTGTTGCTATTAGCGAATTGAATGCCTTTAATTTTTTCCTCATCAATCATTTCAGTAATGATATTAATCCATTCCACCTCATCACAACCAATGCAAAAAATCAACACTATTTGTATGAGAAATTAAAGTTTCAGGAGCAATGGCAGCAAATGATTTACCTCTGAATGTAGCTGGGATTTCGAGGTTCTTTTTCTACATATATGCAGTAGCTTTGTCCATGATCTTGACTCCTCCATGATCCCTGGTATTTGGTTTGTTATCGAGGAGATGCCGCCAAGTTGCAACCATCCGAGGGTTGAACTTTTTATTCTGCCCAGCTACTTTTTCCACAGTGTCCCGCGAAGATCTTATGGGAGACCCCAGAACAACAGAAATCTCTTTTGCAAGGCATTTCATCTCAGGAAGCATGTTCTCTTCCTCATCACGAGACTCCATCATATCAAATTTGCGAAGCTTTTCAGACCAGTAGTCTAGATGGACCGACATAGGCATAGCACTAGTACAGAGGGGTGACACAACATCCACACCCAGACCCTCAACCTCATCTATCTCTAGAGCCATCATATCTTATGTAGGGAGAGATTTCCTAATTTCATCAACGAAATCCTCATGAATCTCATCCACCAAAATGTGTGGGTGTATATCAGCTGCAGAAACAACACATACTTGGCCACTTTTACTACTACTCCCAGTCTCCATGCTTTTGGACTGAAAGTTAGCTCTATCTATCTCATTAATAGCTTCATCCTCTTCATCATCTCCCAGATCCTCTCTCTCACCCTCTTCTCCATGTTCTCCCCCATCTCCCTCATGATTGTCCTTATCAGGATCCAAATCATCACCATCAGAATCTTCTCCAATTTGTTCAAACCCTTCCACAGTAAAAAAAATTAGGATGTATAGTTTACTATTCATCTCCACCAGTCTCTTAAAGGGGATTTTCCTGGGGTCTATGCAAGCAACTTTGATTCTGATTGTTTCATAGAAACTATTGAAAATCCCATTCCAGTCCACATTCACAAGGATGCCAAAACAAGCAGAAACTTTAGAAAAATTCTTTGTTAGGGCATATTTCTCCATATGTGGTTTTGGTAATTGATGACAATCCCTATGGACTAATGGTTGCATTGAGTTATATTCGAAGGATTTGTCCATAGGCACTTATTGAAGTCCATCTCTTGCTTTCAAGGAGTTTATATGATGACCAAGGTGGTATTCAAGGTATTATCCGAAGAATGGTCATAAAGACACAAGGTTGATCAAGACTAAGACAAAGAGTAAATCAAGTTGATCAGCACACAAAGCATACAAGATGTACCAAGAGGGATCAAGTGATCCCATGGTATGGCAAGCATTGTCCATTACGCTTTTGTGTACTAACCCATGGTCTTCGTAAGAGTTCTATGTGGGGTTAGGTGTGTTTCCATGGGCTTGCGTCAAGACGAAGATCTCATACAACCCATGGAGGAGGATGTCAAGTGGTGATTGTCATCAAGATTGCGGTGTGCAAGTTCAAGTGGAGCATCACGAAGATATCTTGCTTGAAGCTTGCCATCCATTGTGGTAGCTATGGGTTTGTGAAGATGTGTTGAAGAGTGGCTCACCCATAGTGAGTATGGGGGAGCAATCAACTAGTTTTCATCAAACCAACGCAATCAAGAAAGGCGGTCCATCTTGAGGAAGCCAAGATCATCATCATCTAGATCAAGAGGACTAGGTGCAAGGTGGTCCATATTGAGTGGCCATCTTAAATGGCCTAAAAGCATATATAACCGGACTTGGCAATTCGACTCTCCTAAACATTTCTGGATGCGCCCGGACACGACCTTCATCACCGCGAGATGGCCCTTGATATGTCTTGCAGGACAACCATGCTCCTCAAATATAACCCCTCAATCCATGCATGTGGATCATATAGCACAAATTCATCACAACTCAACAATGCAAGAAAGCAAAATAAGATGACAGTTCAACAGTCGAGGCATGTCAAAATAAAATTCAAATTCGGGCCACAACTGGCCAACGTGATGAATCACTCCAACGGGCGCCATCTGTGTCACGTCCTTCATATACGCCTTGTGCTGTGCGGGGCCGCCATCCATTCCACCCCCATTGCTGCCATCGCTCTTCCTGCCCCATTCTCCCTATCTTGGTTTATCTCCTTCCTCTTTCCCTCGAGCCACTTCCTTCCTTGCTCATCCAAGAAACTTGCATCCATCAACATAGTCCTCAAATTCTCAATGTCTCGAGCAAGTTGTGACCTCTCCTTCTCAAGATTTATTGATCCAAAAGTCTGGGCTTTCTCGAGCTCACATTTAATACCTAAGCTTCTCTAAAACCTTTCAAACCTTAGGACCCGTTTTTAAGCTTATGTGTGAACAACTGACAAACCATGTCTCTAGTATTTTTTGGGTTGAGTGATCAGCGGTGCCGCCTTTTCATTAATGGATCATTTGTCACCCCTCATTTTATTTAATTTGGTAGAAATGGGATTTTTTGAAATGGAAATCCAATTGCAAAAACATGTTTGGCTGCCACATGGATTCTGGATCGAAATGATTTCCACTTATCATGCATGGCCACCATTTTGGCATGAGTTGATAAATACATACCAAGTTTGGCTTCAAAATGAGCTTTATAATAGACTAACATCGTCTTTCTAAAATTTATAAAATTTGTGCCAACATGAAACAAGTTTCGACACACAAGTTACAAAAGATCTCCATAAAGCATAAACCCCCATAATCGAATTTGAAAAAATGCATAGTCAATAAACACCATTAAATCTTGGGTGACTAGGTATGAGAGTGCGTCGGGGGATGAGCTCTATGAGTTATCAAGGGCCTCGCTTCGGTGGTTCTCTGGTGATGGGACGACCCAGTTCCTCTAGATGGGGCGGCGGCAGCAGAACTCCTAGGCGGCGCTTTCGAAGGAGACGAGGACGTCACGGGCGGGTGGATACGGGTGTCGGCGTCAAAACCGGTAGATCTCGGGTAGGGAGTCCCGAACAGTAGACCTCGGATATATGGGTTGCACGAGAGAAGGGGAGACAATGTTTACCCAAGTTCGGGCCCTCGTGAGGAGGTAAAACCCTACGTCTTGCTTGATTATATTGATGGGGAACGATGATTACAAAGTTGATCTACCTCGAGATCGTATGAGCTATCCCCTAGATGAGATAAACTGCCTCTATACATAAGAACATCTGGTTTATATAGACACCAAGGCTCCTAGGTTACATGTTACCGACCTTAGTCGAGGATAGTCAGGTCGAACTGGTCCTCCTGACTTGAAGTGCATGCCTAGTCTTTGGAGCTTTCCATCTTGATTACGAAGCTCTCAGATAATCCGATCTTCAATGTCGCAGCCAATATGGTCGGCCCATAAGTGATAACCCGACCGCCCGAGAACCCCTTAATCTGGAACTTCCTCAGTAGCCCCTGAACTGGCCTTCAACGCTGATGTGTACGGTCTTCGGAAGTCGAACACTTAGAATAATCGGCTTGCACGACGAGTTCCTCCTATGATCGACTGGTATCGGTTTATTCGCTCCAACGACATCGTGTTCTCAAAACGGGTGTCATTGAATCTAAAGGCTTTAAAGGCCGAGAGGTGAAGAGACCCTTATCTGAAAATTCTTCTCACGAAAAGTCATGGTAACAAATTATGAGAAAAACTCGAATCGCGGCTCAAGCCCACTTTCCCCAGGGCATGTTCTATCAACAAAAGAAATAGTGTCCCGCATGTAAGGGAATTCGAATGAACGACCGAGGCCAACCCACCCACGTTCAACGGCATGGTCGTTTGGAGAAGTGGCGGAGCTGGCGGTAGAGTAAGCAGAAACCCTTGGCTTCACGACCTCCCTTAAAAAGGGGGAAAAGATCCAAAACCCACCAGAGGCATTCCAGACTCTACTCCCTCTCCTTCCAAGCTCAAGCACCCAGATCCATTCCATTTCCCACCCTTGTCAGCCGTCCTCCTTCCCCGGCTTTAGCAATGGCCGTCTCGGGCTCTAAGGGCAAGTGGGAGATCTCCTGCTTCTCCGACAGGGACATCCATGAGCTGAAGCACTGTTGTTAAGGCATATTTCTCCATATGTGGTTTTGGTAATTGATGGCAAACCATATGGACTAATGGTTGCATTGAGTTATATTCGAAGGATTTGTCCATAGGCACTTCTTGAAGTCCATCTGTTGGTTTCAAGGAGTTTATATGATGACCAAGGTGGTATTCAAGGTATTATCCAAAGAATGGTCATAAAGACACAAGGTTGGTCAAGACTAAGACAAAGAGTAAATCAAGTTGACCAGCACACAAAGCATACAAGATGTACCGAGAGGGATCAAGTGATCCCATGGTATGGCAAGCATTGTCCATTACCCTTTTGTGTACTAACTCATGGTCTGCGTAAGAGTTCTATGTGGGGTTAGGTGTGTTTCCATGGGTTTGCGTCAACAGGTTTACCCTTGACAATTTTTCTATTTTAGTATAGATTGTTGTACTGTCAAGGGGGGCTCTCAAGTGAGTAGCTTGATCGTATCGTTCGTTGAGTGCTCAAACCATTTGCATCCTTGCATCATATTTATTGGTTCTTATTTGGTGTTTCTCTTTGTGAGTTTTAGAGCTTATGGTCATCTTCGTTACAAGCTCGAGTTCATCGAAAACAGAGTCCATATGCATCTTCTATGATGTTTTCGATGTTGGAAGTTTTTTGCCTGTTCTTCATTCATAGAGGTCTCACATCTCTATATCATTGGCATTTTTCATAAATACGTGTTGGATAGCTCGTGTCGTCGTGAATCCAACAAGCTTGAGTTTTCTCAATTCGGAGCTCATATGCGAAAGTTATGGTCGTTTTCGTATTTCATGTTGTCTTCCTCACTGACCAGTTGTACCGCTGCCATCGGCGGTTGTACCGCTCAACCCCTGGGCGGTTGTACCGGCCCAGCACTGGTCCACAACTAGTCACGGCTCTATTTAGCTGCAGTAGTTGGGCAGTGGTGGCCCGGTTGTACAGCTATATTAAATATAGCCGATACTACAGGTGTTCCAAGTGGTTGTACCGCTTGGGACTTAGCCACGCCCAGCGGCCAAGTTTCTATTTTGGTGCGGTTCTTGGGCGGTGGTTGGGCGGTTGTACCGCTATATTACATAAACCGGTTGTACCGCCCGCATCACCGGTTGTACCACCCTTGTGTATTTCTACACATAACACGCAGATTTGTGGGGACCTATTTAAGGGGTCTTCTTCCCCAATGGTTCGTCATCTCTTAAGCTCATTTTTGCCCCCCATTGCTGACCTTCTTAGAGCTTGCTAACACTCAATCCCTCCAATGATTCTTGCTCATTTTTGAGGGAAAAGAGAGAGGAGATCTAGATCCACATTTCCACCAATCACTTTCTCCTCAAAGTGAGGGGAACCCCTTGGATCTAGTTCTTGGAGTTCTTGGTGTTCTTCTTTGTTCTTCCTCTCATTTTCCACCATAGCATTAGTTGTTGTGGTGGGATTTGGGAGTGAAGGACTGGGGCACTCTGTGTGCCCTTGCCATTGCATTTGGTGCATAGGTTTGAGTTCTCCACGGTGATACGTGGAAGTGAAGTTTGAGAAGCTTATTACCCTATGGTACTTGGTACCCTAGAGATTGTTCCTCGTGGATGCTTTGGCGTCCTAGAAGCTTGGTGGTGCCTCGAAGCTCAATCATTGTGGTGTAAAGCTCCGAGCAAGCGTCAGGGTCTTCAATTAAGTTGTAGAGATTGCCCCGAGCATTAGTGGTCACCTCGAAGCCACATGCCATTATGGTGAAGCTTCATGGTGTTGTTGGGAGCCTCCAATTAAGTTGTGGAGATTGCCCCAACCTTGTTTGTACGGGTTCATTCACCGCCCTCAAGAGTCCCTTAGTGGAATCACGACATCTTACATTGTGCAAGGGCGTGAGGAGATTACGGTGGCCTTAGTGGCATCTTGGGGAGCATTGTGCCTCCACACCGCTCCAAACGGAGATTAGCATCAGCAAGGGTGCGAACTTTGGATACATCGTCGTCTCCGTGTGTCTTGGTTATCTCTTATCCGGGCTCTTTAGTTATGCACTTTACTTTGTGATAACCATATTGTTTCTTGTTATATATTTTGCTATCACTTAGTTGTTTATCTTGCTTAGCATAAGTTGTTGGTGCACATAGGTGAGCCTAGTTGTTTTAGGTTTTGTGCTTGACAAATTAAACGTTAGTTTTATTCAGCATTTGTTCAAGCCTAAATCGTAGTTATTTTAAAGCGCCTATTCATCCCCCCTCTGGGCAACACCCACGTCCTCTCAACCTTCCATGCACACCACTTTGGAGAAATCCCTTCAATCTGTACCCACGCTTCACTAAGCTCCCCAAAAGGGTCTAGCATGCCTTGTCATTCAAAAATTTTAACAGAAACACCATCAATAGGTAGCTCAAAAGCAGGAAATTTGATCAGGTCATTCACATTTTTCCAAGGAGGGAACCTCAGCACAATTTTTTTCTCCTCTAGTTCTCTCATCTTCCACGGCCAATCTTTGTTCTTACAAAAGATGCCATTCAATTGTGTTAAGAGCTCCCAAGCACAAACTTCTCCCTTTATCACCTTAAGAATGGCACAATTTTTATAGTTCAACCAATTTGACTAAGTAGCCAGAGGAGTGTCAATGTGGTAGAACCCTCAACCGACGGCTGCACTTCCAAAGTAAGTAGCAGTGGGTTGTGGTTTAGCCCATGCAACACAGTTGTTCACATTGTGACAACCCACACATATGAAGCATCTTTTTGGCTCAATGCAATTCCCCACGTAGTGACCCGACCAACTACAACTAAAACATATCATATCTTTGTACGTGGGGTCTAGAGCTTGCACGTCAGGGGGCTGAGGGGGTGCAGGGAGATTGGTAGTTGGGGGCGGGGCGAGAGTAGGAGCAACAACATTATGTTTCCCCCCAACCCCAGCCTTGGGCACCGGCACAGCTTTCGGCTGATTTCCAACACGGGCTGCTTTGGTGTCTTGAAGATTCTTCTTGCCTGGAGGAGGCCTCCGATTCCGCATCTGGTTCATGTGCCCTTATTCTCCATCTCTCCCCGAACTACTTGAGCGAACGATCTAGATCGAGGGGCACCCGCCTCAGTGGAAAGCTTAAAATTCATAGGGGCAGGGTCAAATCGACTCACAGCTTGTAAACTTCTTTGCTAGGAACAAGTCCTTCCTCACCCACAAGAGTTTGGGGATTGAGAAACTAGGGTTTGGAGGGCAGGCATCAGTCTTCGCATCAGTCTTATAATGACGTTGTTGACGGCATGGGGACGGAACAACCCACAGCTGCCCAAAAAAGCCTGTTACCTGCTCTGAAACCCCGTGGGCCAGGTGAGAAGACACATTTTCCCTTTGCGCCTTCTTCGTGACCACACATCCACGGATAACTGGAGCGGGGATAATCAGATGGCTGCCAACTAGGCTTGGCCAGTTCTAATCAATCTCCCCCCAATCGCACAAGCGATCTCTTAAACATCCCCTGGAATTTCAATACCACCCAAACTAGCATCAATAGGATTATCTCTACCAACGAAATCAGATCCCAAACCACCCTGAGGGACAACCCTCAAATCAGAGTCATACTTCACTATGTATCTAATTTTTTCCCGATAAAAATGAGGACGAGAGCTGAAATGACTGACCTTATCGGAGGAACTTGAGATCCCTCCACGATCCCCCGGCCAGGGAGACGGTTCCAAATTGCCCCGCCATGGCCTCCTAACAGGGGCAAGCACCTTCAAGGAACCCCGGGAAGCACCGTCCCCGGCGACAGAAGATCCAGAGGGATCCTTGCGATTTCCACCATCGGAGGTGGAAGAATGTTGAGCCTGGATGGGTTCCTTGTCCTGAACCGCATCCACCGCTCCGCTTGCACAGGATCTGCGAACTCTGCCTCTTGAATCGCCTAGAAGAGCATCTCGAAGTCCATCCCCCCGTCGCCCCCCACGAACCGCATCCGCTCCACGAACTCCGAACTCCGGATAATCTCCACGCAGATCTCCGGCCACCTTGTGTGGTCGGGGAATCTCTCCCGCACCAGGCGTGGCATCTCCACGGCATCTCCGTCGCCGGAAACGACCGCGGCGACACCGACAATGGCGTCGCAACGGAGCCTCCGCCTCCAGAGCTGGTGGCGGCGCCACCAGATGTGCGTGCCACGCCCGTCTCGACCTCGTCCTGCGTCACGATCCCCCCACCATCTCGATCTAGGCGAGTCAGAGGAGGGTGGGAGAGAGTGCGGGAGGCACAAAGGAGGCGAGAAGGTGGGATGGATGTAGGCGAGAGGGATGCGTGCCCCTTAATGGCCCCGAGATCGTCATTAATGGTGTTAGGTGGAGCGTCGGGAGTCGCCTCGCGAGAAGGGTCGAGAGTCTCCATGCCATTGTTTTCCAAGGAAAAAAAATCAGGGAACGACAACTTCTACGTATTTAGTGTTGACTATTACGTACTCCACATGATTTATCTATTTTTTGCTTGGCTTTGTGGATGTATTCCGCTCTTATATTACGCGACCGAGGAAGGTAACTATTAAAAATGTTTCCGATTCAGCAGGAGGTTGAAAAATGGAATTCATTAGCAATTCAGGAAGGCAACGAAACAACCTTAGATGCCTGAGCTGTCAACCTTTCTTATATAAATTGATTAACTCAAGAAAAAGGTTTCGGAACCTCAATTTGAGAGGCCATGGAATGCTAGCCGCTCAGGGATACAAACTTAAGACCTGCAAAATTTCAGATGATGAATGCAATTGCCACGACACGATTCGCCACGCCCAAAATCCTATAGAAGAGCATGCGGAGTATAGAGGCACTTCCCTAGTTGCACATTCTGGTCAGTCTTCATCGGCGGATGCCATGGCCGGCACCTTCTCCGGCGGATCCACCGGGTATTTCCGCGAGAAGCAGGCGTCGCAGAGCTCGTCCGCCTCGTCGCCGTAGATGCTGTGGAGCTTGTCCAGCGTCAGGAAGCCGAGCGAGTCGCAGCCGATCATCTTGCGCACGCCCTCAATGTCCAGCCTGTTGGATATCAGCTCATTCTCGTCGGGCGTGTCGATGCCGTAGTGGCATCGGCCGACGACCGGGGGGCTGGAGATGCGCATGTGCACCTCGCGCGCTCCGGCGTCGCGGAGCAGGCGCACGATCTTGCTCGACGTGGTGCCTCGCACGATCGAGTCGTCCACGACCACCACGCTCTTGCCCGTGATGACGCCGCGCACGGGCGCGAGCTTCAGCTTGACGGCGAGGTCGCGGATGGCCTGCGTCGGCTGGATGAAGCTGCGGCCGGTGTAATGCGACCGGATGAGGCCCTGCTGGAACTCGAGCCCGGAGGCCTGCGCGAAGCCGAGCGCCGCGTAGAAGCCAGAGTCCGGCACGGGGATGACCACGTCGGCGGTTGGGGCGGGGGACTCCTCGGCGAGCGCGCGGCCGTAGGCGGTGCGCCGCTCGTGGACGGCGTGCCCGAACACGATGGAGTTGGGCAGCGCAAAGTAGATGTGCTCGAACACGCACGACTTGCGCGGGCGGTGCGGGACGAGGCAGGCGGAGGACACGGACATGTCCCGGCGGTCCACGACGATCACCTCCCCGGGCTCCACCTCTCGCTCGTACACGGCGTCGATGAGGTCGAGCGCGCAGGTCTCCGACGCGAACACGACGGCGCCGTTGGGGCGGCGGCCCATGACCAGCGGGCGGAAGCCGAACGGGTCGCGGACGGCGAAGAGCTTGTCGGCCGTGAGGAAGAGCAGCGAGTAGGCGCCCTGGAGGCGCTCGCAGGCGTCGCAGATTCGGGCGAGCAGCGGGCGCGAGAGCGACGTGGCGATGAGGTGGAGGATGACCTCCGTGTCCGACGAGTTGTTGAAGATGGAGCCCTGCGCCTCCAGCTTGTTGCGCAGCGGCATGTAGTTCACCAGGTTGCCGTTGTGCGCCACCGCGAGCTGCCCGAACCGGTAGCCGGCGAGGAACGGCTGCACGTTGCACAGCTGGGCGTTGCCGCCGGAGGTGGAGTAGCGGACGTGGCCGATGGCGGCCTGCCCGGGGAGGCTCTTGAGGTGCGCCGGGTCCCTGAAGACGTCGCTGACGAGACCCAGGCCCGTCACGGACTTGAGCTTGCCGTCGTCCCCGGCGGCGCAGATGCCGGCGCCCTCCTCACCGCGGTGCTGCAGCTTCTGCAGGCCGAGATAGCAGAGCGACGACGCCTCCGGGTCGCCCACGACGCCGAACACGCCGCACTCCTCGCGGGGGTGGTCGTCGCCGTCGTCCTCCTCGATAGGGCGGTCTCCGTCGCCGAAGTTGAAGGGCGTGACCTTGTCGAACAGGGCCCTGGCCGGCACAGCGCGGGCGGCGCGGTGGCGCAGCGCGAGGAGCGAGGGGCTGGGGCCGGCATGGCACCTGAGCTGTCCATGGACGGGGGAAGGAGCGGGGGGCGTGAAGAGGAGGTTGGAGGAGGCCGTGGCGGGCGGGACGGCGGTGGCGGTGGCGGCGGCGGCCATCCCTGGAACGCGGCGGGATTGGGAGGGTGAGGTGAGGGCTTTCGAGGATGCCCTCCCGAACGTGCGTGAACGGACAGGATTTAAAGAGGTCGCCGCCAGGCGTGTGGAGGCCGTATGCCCTACGCACGAGTGATTCCACGGTATTTGACTCCTATCGTCATTTTTGTCTTCGTGGGTAAATGAAAAAGACATAAATCTCTGTTTATTTCATTTGCTGATTCCTTTCGGTCTTTCCTCTGAAAAGAATCCAGGATTTGGTCTTTCTTTAAATTCATTCACAAGCGATATCTGCAGTCACGCAAATTTGTTTGCACTCGCCCAATATGTTGAGCGCGAGGATCTGTCAAGGGAGTCCGTACCGCCTGTTTGGTTTAATTTTTTCTCCCTCTTATAAACACTTTCCGCTTGCAAATTTGAAGGACACATATATTTTTGAGTCCAACCTTATATCCATTTGAGTGTCAACTAATTTCGAACGGAAACATAGTATTATGCCACATGTCCAATTAAATAAAAACTTTTAAATTCATCCTTAGGATGCAACCATACAAGGAATATAATCATTTTGCTCCCTATTCTTGGCAGGATTAAGCGTGTAATCTTATATTCTTGTAATTTGTGTGCAAGAATTAATACTATTCTATCTAATCTTCTGGATTCGAGTAGCTGTCCTACGACCATCTATGACGGTCCATGAGAAACGCGGAATTCCTTGCTATGGTGCGCCATGCTTGTCGATCAGCCGCCAAGCTAGAATCAGCTGCCTCAACACGTCGACGCCTCTCTCAGCAAGCAGGTCTTGACCGTCAATTCAATTCGAGTTTCCACGCTGCTTCTTATATTTTTGAGGGAAGTTTCCTCGCTGCTTTGGGCGGGCTCGAGAGGGCAGGCCCACTGGGCACTGACTCAGGGGCCCACGCCTGAGCCGGCCTGACCGCTAGCAGCCAGGTCAAGTGGTGTGGGTCGTCCTACGGTCCGGTCCTTTCACGTTTAAGGAATGCGGTCCCACAAATTTCAATTTCAATTTCGTCCGTATGCGCGGAGCGGATCAAACCGGGTACGGGCCACACGGCCCACGTAGACGTCGATCCTCCTCCTCTTGCCCCTTTTGGAACGCTGGCGCGGCGCAGGATAATATCGCCAGATGATAGCCTTGTCATGGAGCTCCTCCAAGTTTATCCTTTGCTTTCAGAAGAGCTCGGGCCCCTTCCCGAATGGCCGCGAAAAATTGGAGGAGCACATCGAACACGGGTCGCCGTCGAATCTTACTTTAGAGTTGGGCTGATCGCCTCATCCGGATAGGGAGCTGCACGCCGTACGAAACCGGCGCGGGAGCGACGGTCGCGGAATCAATCCTCCAGGAGAGGAGAGGAGAGGAGAGGAGAGGAGGCGCTGCGTTGCGTTTGCGTGATTCCGTCGCCGTTTCACGGCGCGCCAACACGAGACGGGCGCGCAGGTCCGTCCGGAACCGGAGCAGGTGAGGTGGTGGGACGCGCTAGAGTCCAGCGGGCATCGGCGAGCGACGGAATCTCTGGGGGCTCTCGCCGCCACTCGTTCCCCTCGGCCCAGCCGGCGTCTCGTCCGCTCACGGCTCATCCGCCATTTTCTTCGCCACGCCGCGCTCGGCTACGATAATTGCTTTTTCTTTAGTTAGACAACCGCGAGAATTGGCTGGGCCGAGAGCCCGAGTGTCCTGTGCTTGGAAAATTGGGGCTTTAGCGAGACGAAAGACGAGCCTACAAGAGGGGGTCCGTACTGCGCTGGCCCAGTTGGAATGAGGTTTTCGCAAGCTGACGCCATGCACCTGTTGTCTTCCCTACTTTTGTTAATATTTTGAAAAATACAGAATTCACATATTATGAGAAGTATATATTCAAAAACAAAGTGCTCATCGCACATTTAAACAATGTTCATGCAGTGTAAAAACTGTTTTCTCAAATTGTAGAATTTTTTTAGGACATTCAGAAATAAATGTGCGTGTTTTTTTTAAAAATGTTCACGCATTTCAAAAAAAATTATGTGACACTTCAAAAATGATACATAATGTCGAAAATGATCGTGTACTTTTTAAGACTGTATTTTTCACTAAATAGGCATGTTAAATTTTTAAAAATGTTAACACGTGTCAAATATAAGTTTGTGTCAATTTCTAAAGAAATATTTATGCATAGTTTAAAAAAACATAAAATGCAAAAAATGTTTTAATGTGTATTTGAAAATGTGTAACACATATTTGCAAGAATGTTCAAAATGCGCATTTGAATGAATTTTAATCTTGCATTTGAAAAATGTGAAACGTATATAAAAAGGGATTTCTATTTCTCTACCCCTTGTTGCTTTGTTGTGCTCAGTTTTGCCCATGTCATCTAACTTTCCCCACTTTTGCCCTCCACACTCATCTCATTCTCATAAAAGTCTAAACGAAGCCTCGTCGTCGGGTCAGAGTCGTTAAGCGTTATCAGCTCAGTTACTCATGCGTGGGGCAAGAGATTTTAGGATAGGTGGGTCGCGTATGACTGGTGGACTGTGGCCGTGACCGATTTTGACGAGTGAGACCTAGGCTAGGTGAGCTATCACTTTCTTTTGCCTAAAATAGCCCGACCCCAAGCGAGCCGGAGCATCCCCCGCCTAGCCCCACATTGTCGTCGTTCCCCTAGCAGCCCCACCGCGCACTACGACCATCTGCCTGAGCTCCGATGATGCAGCGAAGTGGTTCAATCGCGCAACCCTTCCTCCCAATGCAAGAACTATCCGAGATAGTTGGCCAACTGGTACGTTTCTAATAGAAACCATAGCAATTAGGATTGTTTATAAGTCGATTAAATGGGCGATTGAAATTTTTTGGAGCCCATTTTAGATTATTTTGTGTTGATAATGATCTGGATGATCAAGTTTATTTTTAACTCTTTGATTTGCAAATTTGGTCTTTGATTGATGGCTAGTAGCCCCGCCGCCCACTCCGACCATGCACCTGAGCTCCGATGGCCCAAGGAAGTGGTTCTACCGTGCAACCCTTCCTTCCATACGTAGGAACCATCCGAGATCGTTGGCTGACCAGTACGTTCCTAATCAAAACCCTAGCGATTAGGATTCGTTCATAAATCGACTGTATGATTTTGGAGCCCATTTTAGATTGTTTTGTATTGATATTGATCCAAATGATCGAGTTCATTTTAAGTTCTCATTTGCAAATTTGCTCTTTGATTGATGGCTAGCACGTCCGAGCTGGAAAGAGGGCGATGGATTTGTTTTGCGTTGGTGTCAAAATCGAGGCTCGCAGACCTAGAAAGGTCTCAACTCTGGGGTGCGCTCGCTCTCCTATCCCATTCTACCTCGCAACTTCACCGCGACTCTCTGACGACTCGAGCTAAGGAAAGCGGATAAGAACAGACGAGCAGTTTACCCAGGTTCGGGCCACCTTGCGGTGTAATACCCTACTCCTTGTGTGGATTGCTTGAAGGGGAAGAAGAGTACAAAGGTGGGTTCATGCCGTAACGGAGATCACGGGATCCCCGGCCACGGAGGTCGGACCTCTCTTTTATACTAGCATTGGTCCTCTTCCCCCCAAAACAATCGGTGGGAAGGGTTGCTACAACATCCATTTCATAAGGGGACAGGACTGTGGCCCGCCCTGACAAAGGTGGTCTTCGTATGCAAAAGCCCTTCACCATGACGCGCTGGTGGGATCGAGGGTGACCTTCGTCCTGTCGAGCCCCGAGCCTTAGACCTATTGCTCTGATCGAGAAACCTTTGGGAGTTGCTTTGGGAACCCGCGCGCTGGCTCGGCTCCCTTAACACCAAAGGGGAAAGCTTCTCTGTCCATGCCTGGTGGCACCAACTCTGGCGCCACACAACATGGCTCATGTCACCCTTGTGAGGAGGTTGGACCATGCGACCTTGGCAGACCTTATGTTGGAAATGACGAGGGACGAGGTGAAGCAGATACTTTCTTAAGGCAAGAGGGTAGTCCCAATTGAGATTCTCCTCTGGGAAATGGAAAAGGCGATGGAGTCTCTGGATCGTTGACAACGAGCCCGGTGGTATGACTACTGCTCTCGCCTCTCCTCATAGAATCCTTAGGTGGAAGGGTTGGTGAATTTCCGTATTAATTAGGTCATCAATGAGGAGATAGAGGAGGCTTATTGATGCCTCCACGGCAACGGAGTCAGAAAAGAGCTGCTCCCAATTGCTGAACAATTAGAAATTGTCTTGCAATAGCCCACCAGCGCGTGGGATCGAGGCAGTTTTCGAGGGTAGAGTATTCAACCCAAATTTATTGGTTCGCACGACGGGAAATGAAAGAATATTCTCAAGTATTAGCAGCTGAAAGCGTCAGATTCAACCACACCTGAAAGATTAGTGTCTGCAAGCAAAGTGTCAACACCAAAGTAATATGATAACAACGGTGCCAGAAATGATATGTTGACGGCAGACTATTCCTAACTGTTGTATCAATGGCGCCAGAAAAGTATTGTAGCAGGTAGCAGCAGTGTAACGAGTAACAATAGTGGCAAGGAATAGCAGTAGTGACAGAAGTAGCAAGTAGCAACAGTAGCAAGTAACAGCAGTAGCAAGTAGCAGCACATCAAAGCAAGTAACACCAGCAGCAAGTAACAGTAGCAGCAACAGTAGTAACAACAGCAGAGCAAAACAAGTAACAGCAGCAGTGGGACAAACTCGTAGGCAATAGGTCGGTGATTTGTCGGATGATATTCATCATGCAACAATTATAACACGGAGAGATATGTGGCTAGCTCCCGTTCGTCAATGTGATATAGGCATGTATTCCGTGTGTAGTCATACGTGCTTAGGGAAAAGAACTTGCATGGCATCTATTGTCCATCCCTACCGTGGCAGCGGGGTCCAAATGGATACTACCGGATATTAAGGTTCTCCTTTTAATAAAGAACCGGAACAACGCATTAGCACTTGGTGAACACATGAACTCCTCAAACTATGGTCATCATCGGGAGTGGTTCCGGTTATTATCACTCCGGGGTTGCCGGGTCATAACACATAGTAGAGAACTACAACTTGCAAGATCGGATCTAAAACACACATATATTGGTGACAACATAATAATTTCAGATCTAAAATCATGGCACTCGGGCCCTAGTGACAAGCATTAAGCATGGCAAAGTAGTAGCAACATCAATCTCAGAACATAGTGGATACTTGTCACACCCAAGATGCGACCCTATCCTCAATTTGGCACGAGGGCCTCGTCAGGGATAGAAGCGCATCTCGTCGTGTCGCAAGAATGGATATCGTTACAAGTACATGTACTGAAAAGAAGAGATATATAAAGAGTTAGCTTACACTCGCCACAAGCTACATCAGAGTCACATCAGTACATTACATAATCATCAAGAGTAAGAGCAGGGTCCGACTACGGACGAAAACAAACGAAAAAAGAAGAACGATATCCATCCTTGCTATCCTAGGCTGCCGGCCTGGAACCCAACCTAGATCGATGAAGAAGAAGAAGAAGAAGCAACTCCAAATGAACAATCAACGCGCTCGCGTCAAGTAACCTTTACCTGTACCTGCAACTGGTGTTGTAGTAATCTGCGAGCCACAGGGGACTCAGCAATCTCATTTCCAAAGGTATCAAGACTAGCAAGGCTTAATGGGTGAGGTATTGTTAAGTGGTGAGGTTGCAGCAGCGACTAAGCATATATTTGGTGGCTAACTTACGAGTACAAGAAATAAGAGGGGGAAGATCTACGCATAACGGACGTGAACTACTGATGATCAAATGAATGATCCTGAACACCTACCTACGTCAGACATAACCCCACCGTGTCCTCGGTCGGAGAAGGAACTCACGAAAGAGACAGTCACGGTTAGGCACACAGTTGGCATATTTTAATTAAGTTAACTTCAAGTTATCTAGAACCAGTGTTAAACAAAGCTTCCACGTTGCCACATAACCGCGGGCACGACTTTCCGAAAAGATTTAACCCTGCAGGGGTGCTCCAACTAGTCCATCACAAATTGCCACAAGCCGCATAGAAATCCTCAATCACGAAGCTCGCGATCTCGTCGGATTCCCTAGTGGAAAACCTCAACTTTGAGATTACCCAAAGCATCACCGGAATCCCGATGCACAAGATATTTCGTCAAAGGTAAAACTAACCCAGCAAGGCCGCCCGACGTGTAGACGATCCCGATAGGAGTCGCGTACCTCGTTCTCAGGACACGACGGATGGGTCACACTAGGAGAACCAAACCTCGGGTTGCCCCGCGGTGGCCCCGTAGTCTGCCAATTTGGACCAACACTCATGAGGAGCACTGGCCCGGGGGTTGATTAAATTATCCTCGGGGTCCGGAAAGGCCCTATGCAATTTTATTAGGTGTTTAGGCAAATGTAGTACCAAAGTTGGGCCTTGCCAGACCAGTCTTAATCTAAAACGAATTATCAAGGGGGTCCCCATAACAACCCCGATCGTGTTAGGAGCGCTCAATTATGGAACATAACACCGGTAGCCGAAACTAAGGGGGCAAAGGTGGAACAAAACACCAGGCTAGAAAAGGGCCGAGCCTTCCACCTTTTACCAAGTATATAGGTGCATTAAATTAAATAGCATTTAATATGGTGATATAACAAGGAACCCATGCTTTCACATGGAAGCAAAGCACCTGCAACTAGCAACGCTACACAGGGTTAAGCAAGCAGTAACATAGCCAATCAGTGGTTTGCTAGGTCGAACAGGTTGAAGGTTATCATGGCATTGTTGAGAAGGCTGATATTTAATATGTGGTAGGCAAAGAGACATAATCGATAGAAGCGATAAAACTAGCATGGCAATGATAGTAATGGTATCTGGGAAAATGGTCATCTTGCCTGAGATCGCGCTTGGAAGAAGAATGCCTCCGTGAAGCAGACGAACCGACGTAGTCGAATGGGTCCTCACAATCCGGCACGCTGCGGAACTCTATCGAGACGAAGCAAACCGGAAACACAAACCAACACACGGAATTCACCACACGATGCACAACACATATGATGCATGAGCAGCTGAATATATACAAGTCGCCGCATGACAATTCACACAATCAAACACTACACATTAAGTGAAGTTCAATATGCAACGAGTTGCATATTGACGAAACTCCACGTTAATTATTTAGTTCTATCCCGATTAGATACACGTCTATATTAAATGTGGTTAAACATTGCAAGAGGTGAATCGCAATTAAACTACCTATCTAGGCATTTTAAATGAGGTCTAAAATGACATATAGCACCTCCGAGACGACCTCACATGTTAATTTACAATTCTGTCCAGATATGAACTAATGCATTTAATTAGTTGTTAAACAGCAAAACAAATAGGTTCACGTGATTCTACGCGTCATTTCAAGCAATCTACACATAAAGAACATCTCCAACGGAGCTACGGGTCAAAAGTTACAAGCACCGCAAGATATGATGGCATGAATGCAATATTTATGCAACGACGGCTTCGAGAACTTCAAAACATACAACCAGCAAGAGCAAATGAAACTATACGAGATTCTAAGCAAGTTTCATATAGGACACAATCAAATTAGAGCTACGGATCAACAACTACGAGCAAAACAAGAAATCACTACAATCTGCCAAAATCAGCCACATAGCATTTTCTACGCCCCACAACTACGGCTACACAACTCCGATAAACTCAAGCAAGGCATGACACGAAAGCGGGCAAGAAGCACTACTACAATCAACTAACAACAACTAACATGGCACCATGGATCACTAGGGAAAGAAGACACAAAATGGCATCTCACACACTATTTCACACTTAGTGAAAATTACACCTCATGAAAGTGCAGTTTTCGATCTGAAGCTATATTGACAACAGAAAAACCTATAGCTACAGGACTCCAAATGGCATGAAAATTCATAGCATGCTAGAGAAACACAAGGGGTACAACTAACTCCATTGGACCAACCTCAATAGAGCTACAGATCACAAGATGCAAGCAAGACAAGACAACAACAAAATATAACAGATTCTAGACTTAGAAATATTTTAGCTCCTCCAAATCAGCACTATTTCTAGCAACTTGAGGGCTATCAAACCACACCTAAACATGCATTTCTATTGCAACCAAATATACCAGGGGCTAGTCTAAACATCAAAGAACAACTCCCTAGTTGACAACTCCTTCAAACGGAGCACGGAATAAATCCTACGAATTAAACAAAAGGGCATCACGGCGAAATATCGCATGAACTAACTTGCTCAAAAGCTAAAAACTAATTACACAGAAAAATCCATGGGATTTTTCTACCCCGGAAACATATAAAATATGTGGGGTTGCAACACAAAATATAGCCACACATAAATGCGAGATAAATAACCTATACACGGGAAAATAAACTACCAGCAAATCCCTACACGTAAAAATACAAATGACCGCTCTAAAATGCATGGAAAAAATGGTTCCTAAAACATGGGCATTTCTAATACGGCATTCGAGCAATTCGAACACGCGCGGAAAATTAAATACGCGAATAAACCTATTGGGACAACACGCCAAACGATGCATTCGGCACGCCAATCGGCGCCAAACAAATATGCAAGTAGCGCCAACGTATTCTACGCGCAAAACTACGCGAAAACCATATATTACTCGCTTCGTTCCGACTTACGGATAATAAACTACGGGCATTCGAATATACGTTATTTTTCTGGAATTAGTTATAATTTCGAAAAATCCCTGAAAGAAAGAAAAAAATAACTAACGGGCCTATACTATTTACTAATGGGCTACAGAGCATGGGCGCAGCATAATATCGTGTGCGTGCGGCGCGTTATAGAGGCCTGGGGGGAAACCTTGGGCTGCCTGGAGTTGGCTTGGGCCGGAGGTTCATGGGCCGGAGGGGAGGCAGCGCAGTGGCCAGCGGTGTTGGGCTGGTGGAGCAGTCGGTCGGGCAGCAGGCCCATGCGCCAGGCGAGAGGGGCTGCGCTCGAGCGGTCACGGGGGATCTCCTCGTCCTCCCGAGCGGGATCCCCTGGTGGCGGCGGTTGCCGGCGAGGACGGCCGGTCGGCACAGAGGGGTGTGGGAGGCGGTGAGGAGGGCCACGGCGGGCCGGATCCGGCGCAGTTCGGGTGGCGGCGGCGGCGCATGACGGCGCGGAGGCCGGAGGGACAAGGCGGCGGGCTGGCGAGTTGTGGCAGAGGGCGCGCAGACTCCGGCGAGCTGCGGAGCGGCCGAGGCTCCGGCCGGCGGGGAACTCCGGCGGGGCGAGGCGGCCACGGGCGGCCTACAGGAGGGAGGCGGCGCGCGCGGGAGACGGGGCTGCGGGAGCTGCGGCTGGCTCGTGCCACGACGGTGGCGGCGCGCAGATGGGCCCGGCGGGCTCCAGATGGGCCTGGGCGGGCCCGCGGGAGGAGAGAGGAGGCTGGAGGTGGGTGGCTGCGCGGTTAGGGTTAGGAGGGGCTCGGAAAACGAGGTGGAGATGGAGAGGGGGCTCTCTAAAATGCACTGGGGGGTATTTATGGAGAAAAGAGGGACTAGGTTTAACCGGAATCGCGTTCCGGATCCAACCGCGGGGTCGGATTCGGACGATTCCGAACGCGGGACCGGTTACGTGGCCGTGTAGGGTGGTTTACCGGAGACGAGAGGGAGAACGGGCGGCGCGGCAACGAATTTTAAAACTTCGACAAACGTTCGACGGTAGACCGAATACGGTGCCGCTACGGTCGACCGTTCGGGTACCAGACGGACTCCGATTGCGACGAAATTCGACAGGCGGCCTGGTATAACTAATCACGACCGCATGCCAAGTTTCGCCCTGATGAGAGAAAGTTTTAAACACGCTTTTAAAAACAAGTTTTGAACGATGCCGCGGGCACGTGCGTGTGCGGTTGGGCTCAGAACGAACAACAACGAGAACCGGCAACTAACAACGGATGCAAGTTTGAAAACGGGCGGCAACGGAGACGCCGATGCAATGCAGATGACGCGCATGATGCGATGATGATGTGACAAATAAAAATAGACACACGACGAAAACAGAAAGAACAGGGAATCTTCTGGAACGTCGGCATCGGTGTCACGCCCAAGATGCGACCCTATCCTCAATTTGGCGCGACGGCCTCGTCAGGGATAGAAGCGCATCTCATCGTGTCGCAAGAATGGATATCGTTACAAGTACATGTACTGAAAAGAAGAGATATATATACAGAGTTGGCTTACACTCGCCACAAGCTACATCAGAGTCACATCAGTACATTACATAATCATCAAGAGTAAGAGCAGGGTCCGTCTACGGACGAAAACAAGCGATAAAAGAAGAACGACGTCCATCCTTGCTATCCCAGGCTGCCAGCCTGGAACCCATCCTAGATCGATGAAGAACAAGAAGAAGAAGCAACTTCAAATGAACAATCAACGCGCTCGCGTCAAGTAACCTTTGCCTGTACCTGCAACTGGTGTTGTACTAATCTATGAGCCAGAGGGGACTCAGCAATCTCATTTCCAAAGGTATCAAGACTAGCAAAGCTTACTGGGTGAGGTATGGTTAAGTGGTGAGGTTGCAGCAGCGGCTAAGCATATATTTGGTGGCTAACTTATGAGTACAAGAAACAAGAGGGGGAAGATCTACGCGTAACGGACGTGAACTACTGATGATCAAATGAATGATCCTGAACACCTACCTACATCAGGCATAACCCCACAGTGTCCTCGATCGGAGAAGGAACTCACAAAAGAGACAGTCACGGTTACGCACACAGTTGGCATATTTTAATTAAGTTAACTTCAAGTTATCTAGAACCAGTGTTAAACAAAGTTTCCACGTTGCCACATAACCGCGGGCACGACTTTCCAAAAGATTTAACCCTGCAGGGGTGCTCCAACTAGTCCATCACAAATTACCACAAGCCGCATAGAAATCCTCAATCACGAAGCTCGCGGTCTCGTCGGATTCCCTAGTGGAAAACCTCAACTCCGAGATTACCCAAAGCATCACCGGAATCCCGATGCACAAGATATCTCGTCATAGGTAAAACTAATCCAGCAAGGCCGCCCGACGTGTCGACGATCCCGATAGGAGTCGCGTACCTCGTTCTCAGGACACGACGGATAAGCAACGCGTACAAGTGCCAAACCTCGTGTTTCCTCGCGGCGGCCCCGCACAGTGCTCTGTTTTGGACCAACACTCATGAGGAGCACTGGCCCGGGGGTTGATTAAAATAGTCTGCGGGTGCCGACGGGTCCCTATGCATTATTATTACGTTATTAGGCAAATGTAGGACCAATGTTGGGCCTTACCAGACCAGCTTTAATCTAAAACTAATTATCAAGGGGGTCCTCATAACAACCCCGATCGTGTTAGGAGCGCTCATTTATGGAACATAACACCGGTAGCCGGTAACTAAGGGGGCAAAGGTGGAACAAAACACCAGACTAGAAAGGCCGAGCCTTCCACCTTCTACCAAGTATATAGGTGCATTAAATTAAATAGCATTTAATATGGTGATAAAACAAGGAACCCATGCTTTCACATGGAAGCAACTGCACCTGCAACTAGCAACGCTAAAACAGGGTTAAGCAAGCAGTAACATAGCCAATCAGTGGTGAAGGTTGCATGGCATTGTTGAGAGGCTGAAATTTGACATGTGGTAGGCAACGAGACATAAACGACAGCAACGGTAAAACTAGCATGGCAATGATAGTAATGGTATCTAGGGAAATGATCATCTTGCCTGAGATCCCGCTTGGAAGAAGAATGCCTCCGTGAAGCAGACGAACCGACGTAGTTGAACGGGTCCTCACAATCCGGCACGCTGCGGAACTCTATCGAGACGAAGCAAACCGGAAACACAAATCAACACACGAAATTCACCACACGATGCACTACACATATGATGCATGAGCTACTGAATTCATGCAAGTCACGGCATGACAATTCACACAATCAAACACTACACATTAAGTGAAGTTCAATATGCAACGAGTTGCATATTGACGAAACTCCACATATGAATTATTTAGTTCACTCCCGGTTATTTACACGGCAATATTAATGTTGTCAAACATGCAAGAGGTGAAGCGGAAATTAAACTACATATCTAGGCATTTTAAATGAGGCCGGAAATGACATATAGCACCTCCGAAACGACCTCACATGTTAATTTACAATTTTGTCCAGATCTAAATTAACACCTTTAATTAGTTGTTAAACAGCAAAACAAATAGGTTCACGTGATTCTACGCGTCAAGGCAAGCAATCTACACATAAAGAACATCTCCAACGCAGCTACGGATCAAAAGTTACAAGCATCGCAAGATATGATGGCATGAATGCAATATGTGTGCAACGATGGCTACGAGAACTTCAACACATACAAACAGCAAGAGAAAATGAAACTACACGAGATTTTAAGCAAGTTTCATGTAGGACACGATCAAAACGGAGCTACGGTTCGAAAACTACGAGCAAAACAAGAGAACACCACAATCTGCCAAAATCAGCCACATAGCACTTTCTACGCCCCACAACTACGAGCTACACAACTCCGATAAACTCATGCAAGGCATGGCACGAAAGAGGGCAAGAAGCACTACTACGAACAGCTAACAACAACTAGCATGGCAGCAAGGAACACTAGGGAAAGAAGTCACAAAATGGCTTCCCACATACTATTTCAGACTTAGCAAAAATTACACCTCATGAAAGTGCAGTTTTCGATCTGAAGCAATGTTGATAGCAGCAAAACCTATGGCTACAGGACTCCAAATGGCATGAAACTTCACAGAATGCTAGAGAAACACAAGGGGTACAACTAACTCCATTGGACCAACCTCAAAAGAGCTACAGATCACAAGGTGCAAGCCAGACAAGACAACAACAAAATAATAACAGATCCCAAACTTACAAATATTTCAGCTCCTCTAAAACAGCACTATTTCTAGCAACTTGAGAGCAAGCAAACAACACCTAAACATGCATTTCTATTGCAACCAAAAATACTAGGGGCTAAACAAAACATCCAAGATCAACTCTCTATTTGACAACTCCGTCAAACAACGCACGGAATAAATCCTACGAATTAAACAAAAGGGCATCACGGCAAAATATCTCGTGAACTAACTTCCTCAAAAGCTAAAACTAATTGCACAGAAAAATCCATGGGATTTTTCTACCCCGGAAACATATAAAATACGAAGCCACACATTAATGCGGGAAAATAACCTATATACGGGAAAATATACTATCTGCAACTCCCTACACGTAAAAAAACAATTGACCGCTCTAAAATGCATGGAAAAAATAGTTCCTAGAACATGGGCATTTGTCTAAGGTACTCGAGCAAACCGGACCGCAAGAAAAAAAAAAATACGGGACGAAACAATATAGGACAATACGTTAAACTAGGCGTTCGTCAAGTAAAACTACGTCAAACAATTATGCAAGTTGTGAAATCGTGGTCTACTCGCGAAGCTACCCCAAAACCATATAAAATACGCCTCGTTCCGACTTACGGATAAAAAGTTACGGGGATTACAATATTCGTCTATTCCTGAAATTAATTAAATCCGAAAACTAAAAAAAATCTACTGGGCCTAATTCTACTGCAGATGGGCCTACAGTAAACGGGCGCGGGATGGTTAAATCATGCTCGGGGCACAAGATAGGCAGGCGAGGGGAATCTAACCTTCGGGCCTTGGCCTGGCTGGACGTGGGCCGTGGGCGGCCTGGCGGTTGGGCCGACGCGGGGGAGAGGTGGCCAACCGGTTCTTGGGCCGGCCTGGCCGAGGCGAGGGGAAACCGGCGCTGGGCGCTGGGGGGGCCCCGGCTGGGCCTTGGGCCTCGCGCGCTGCGGGGAGGGTGCAGCCCAAGCGAGGCGAGCTCCCATTCATGCGGGGCGGCTACTGCGCTCTCGATCCCGTCTGGATTGAGGCGGCAGACCGGTGGCGCACAGGGTAATGCAGGTCGCGATGGCGGCGAGGCGGCCGGGATCCGGCGGTTCTCAATCCCGTGGGACCTGCTCCCGGCGGGGAAAGGCGAGCACCGGCGGGCAGGGAGGGCTCCGTCGCGAGGCAGCTCCTGGCGGCGCGGGATGTGGCGCAGGTGCTCGTAGAGGCGAGCGGGACTCCGGCGAGGGCTGGGGACGAGCCCGTGCAGCCAGGCTGGGCGTCGGCCGGCGGTGGAGGCTGGTCGCGGGGAAGGCGCGGGAGCATGGGAGGCGGAGGCGCTCGGGGCTGTGCTGCTCGGGCACACGGCGGCGCGACGGTTCCGGGCCCGGCGGGCCCGGTCTGGGCTTGCGGGCCCGCGGTGGCTGGGGGAGGAGAGAGGCTGCGGGAGAGAGAGGTGGCATTAGGGTTAGGGGCGCGAATCCCGAGGTGGAAGGGGGGTTGTCTAAAATAATGACAAGGGGACCTATATATAGACAAACGGGGGGGCTCGGTTAACCGGAATCGCGTTCCGGATCCAACCGTGGTGTCGGATTCGGACGATTCCGAACGCGGGTATGGGTACGCGGCCGTGTAGAGGGGATATCCGGAGACGAGAGGGAGAACGGGCGGCGCGGCACGAATTTTTAAAACACCGACAAACGTCCGACGGTAGCCCGAATACGGTGCCGCTACGGTCGACCGTTCGGGTACCAGACGGTCTCCGATCGCGACGGAATTCGACAGGCGGCCTGGCTATATATAAATAATACCGCACGACAAATACCAGCTCAATCGGAGAAAGTTACGCACACTTTAAAAACAGGGTTTCGACGATGCCGCGGGCGCGTGCGTGTGTGGTCGGGCTCAGAACGAACAACGACGAGAACCGGCAACTAACAACGGATGCAAGTTTTGAAAACGGGCGGCAATGGAGATGCCGATGCAATGCAGATGATGCGCATGATGCGATGATGATGCAACAAAAGAAAAATAGACACTCGACGAAAACGGAAAGAAGGGGGAATCTTCTGGAACGTCGGTCTCGGGCTGTCACAACTCTCCTACACTACAAGAGGATCTCGCCCCGAGATCCAAGAATGAAAGGGGGAGAGTGTGAGAAAGAACAAGAGGTAAAAACTTAGTCACTTCTTTGACAAACGAGTGAAACCAACAATCCTTGAAGGTTGCAAGGAGATGAGGAATGACATGAGAAAGAAGCAAGAATTCACGAAACATTTCGGCAGCACTTCGGTAGGAAAATGGGACAAAAAATTCGAAAAGGTAGAAGAAATAGACAATATACATAACAAACAACTAAATAGAGCAAGGGAACACCATAATATTTACAGAACAACATGATAGACCCAAAAGAGCAACATCACAAGGCCTCCGGAAGAAGAGAATATGAACTAGCTCATACGGAAGAAGATAATGAAGAAAGAATGACACTACTAACTCCAATGAACTTGGCAAGCACCCTTGCGAGAAGAATTGAACGGGGTTGTTGGAAAAACAACAACGAAAGAACAAGATAGTAGTGGGCTTAAGGAAATCATCTCACATTTATAAGGTGACAACCAACCACTAAAATAAACAAGGAAAGATTGGGAGAAACAAGATATGAATAATTCTTACACCAAGAGGATACATTGAGAACTTGGATTAATGACAAGCACCATGATAGCAACAATCCATAGGAAAAGCTTTAGGTGAAAATCCAAACCAAGATAACTCAATGAAGAAATCATGAGTTTGAAATATCTCATGATCAAAGAATTGGTGGGTTTAATTATCTCATTCTTGAAAGGAAATCTCTTCGAGGCTCCTACACTAACAAGAATGCTATAATACCACCTCAACGGATAAAGGAAGAACAATTGCACATAGAAATGCAAGAGAAAGGATACTTGAGGTTCTCCAACAAGAATCTTGAAGAACACTTGAGAATGGATTGAAACCTTGATGAACCACCATGATGGACCTCCGTATACGAATGAATGATGCAAAGATAACAAGGTAGAAAAGAATAAGATTATGACCTTGCGAGGACTTAGAAGAAGCCTCACAAAGAGATACTTAAAAGAACTTGAAACTCCGGAAAAGAAAGATAAGCGCTAGAGCAAAGAATTGGTATCATGAGCCACTCCGGAAGAAAAATTCAGATTACTATGAACAAGAATAAGAATTATCAATTATGTTATGCTTAACCTTCATCAAGTTTAATTGATGACAAGCAACGGATATAGCGTCACACTTATTCCTCTAGAAATGAATCGTGAAGAGGCATAGGGATAAGCACCACTTGAGGCCAAAATTGAAGGAAGCACCGGTAAGAATTCGCAACTGAATCGGAATTCCAAGAATGCATGGAAACATCTGAGAATGAAGAGATCATGAGCCACCTGAGAGAAAACTTGAACAAGGTACCGGATAATGGAGAGATGAACGAAGAGACAACAATTGAGAAGAATTGAGGATGAAGGCTGAAAGCTGAGAACGAAGAATCTTCTGAAATGATGGCCTTCGGAGGATCGAGAAATAAAAACAACTCAGAGAAGCACCGGATAGCAAGAAGGGATCACTCATGATTGGAGCAAATAAGATGACGACACCAAGATGAAATGATGAATCTTCAAGAGACTGGACCAAGATTGAGAAAAAATACTCCTTTGAATCTTCAATGGAGAGAATGACGAGAAGAACATCACCAAGAATACTGAGGCACCCCGGAATAATGAAGAATGAAAGGTTGAGCCAAATATGAGAATTAAATTCCAATAGATCTTGGAGATGGATATGACTGATGAAATTCATACTTACGTCATAGTTGAAAAGAATTAAAGATCTCCGGATGACTACATGAGCCAGACAAGATCCTGGGAAAACATGTGGGTTATGGGCCCACTCAAACAAGCCACCGTAGAAAAGGATTGCTAGAAAGAGAGATATTGCACCGGTATGAAGAGAACTAGATGAGATTAGCACCTCGAAATAATTGAAAAGATTGGAAACAAGAACTACTGAGATAACTACAACGCTCCGGATAGAAAAGAGAGGAATAAATAACAAGATAGGATGATAAGAATTCCCAACATAGGAAAGAATTACAAGGAAGAATAGGATATAATGAACACGGACAACTGAATTGAATTCACTGGAAAAGATGACCAAATTGAATAAAGATGAACACGAAGCTCCTCAAAATCTTCACAATGAATCACCGGATGAGACACGGAAGAAAACATAGCGGAAGCACAATGCAATGAAATGCAGTTGGATGAAATCCAATCACTGAAGAAAAAGGGCGGGAGGGCGGGGAAAAACAAAGACAACATGGGACAGATGAGAGAACTCCGGAAAGAATTGAGAGAATGATCTGCAAAAATTAGAGAGGATTGAATCCACTTGGAGAGAAACACAGCGGTTGAAAAAGAATTGATATGGCGACTCCGGTTGACAAAATTGAAAAGACAACTGATTGAGCAACAGGATTTGCATTCTCACATAGAAATATGAAAACACCTCTTGGAAAGATCTGAAATCACCACTTGACATCGAAGCAACTTGAATTACCATAATCAACAACACAAAGGATGCGGCTTACGAAACAAGCCAGAACAAACTCATGAGAAAGATTTCGTACGATATTTTCGTGGACAGGATCGCACGGGCTCGATTTACAGTAGCCATCAAGTGCAAGGCAGTGCACCCGACATACGAAGTATCCCCGAGTCGTAGCAAGCTACAAGGACTCTTTAAGACACAACGTGTACCGCTGTAAGTCGACCGTGAACAAACGAATCCACTAGATGTCGAACCCCAACCTAACATCATGCATTTGTTGGAAGATTGTCCTATAAGCAACTACTTGAATTCCCACCTATGAATTCCCGAAATATCTGGTCATGCAATCTGGTACACGGATACAAGGAGTATTAACACACAACTCCTATACTAACCCGTCACTTGTATCACATCCGTCAACACACGACCAGAATCTCGGACCTTCATCTACAACAGACCCTCGTGATCACAACGATACAAAGTATGGCAGTACTCCCGAACAATCTGCACCAGTACTGGGGACATCGGGGTTATCTCGCCACTACCAGTATTGAAGCAATTACGAACATCCTTCGTCCTGAGATACTAAGAAATCTGAATGATAACGATGTGCTCAAGAATCCCCTGGAGCTCAACTCCCCGGAAGAAAATCAAGTAAGACAGGAGGCACCAAGACAGAACTCCGTCACATTGGCATCATATAGATTCCAAAAATATCTACGTGATCCTAAAAAAAAATTGAGTGGGAAGAGGAGTAGAATAAATTATTACGTCAAGATTCCTCACCAGAGCATAGAAGAGGAGAAAAAATAATCCTACTCTCCGATATATAACTAGACTCAAATAGTTTTTTTCACTAGACTCGACACGGCCAAGTTCGATCAATCAAGGGGGCTCCTAGGTCGGTCCTTGCTCTGATACCAACTTGTCACGCCCAAGATGTGACCCTATCCTCAATTTGGCGTGACGGCCTCGTCAGGGATAGAAGCGCATCTCGTCGTGTCGCAAGAATGGATATCGTTACAAGTACATGTACTGAAAAGAAGAGATATATATACAGAGTTGGCTTACACTCGCCACAAGCTACATCAAAATCACATCAGTACATTACATAATCATCAAGAGTAAGAGCAGGGTCCGTCTACGGACGAAAACAAACGATAAAAGAAGAACGACGTCCATCCTTGCTATCCCAGGCTGCCGGTCTCGAACCCATCCTAGATCGATGAAGAACAAGAAGAATAAGCAACTTCAAATGAACAATCAACGCGCTCGCGTCAAGTAACCTTTACCTGTACCTGCAACTGGTGTTGTAGTAATCTGTGAGCCACAGGGGACTCAGCAATCTCATTTCCAAAGGTATCAAGACTAGCAAAGCTTACTGGGTGAGGTATGGTTAAGTGGTGAGGTTGCAGCAGCGGCTAAGCATATATTTGGTGGCTAACTTACGAGTACAAGAAACAAGAGGGGGAAGATCTAGCATAACGGACGTGAACTACTGATGATCAAATGAATGATCCTGAACACCTACCTACGTCAGGCATAACCCCACCGTGTCCTTGATCGGAGAAGGAACTCACGAAAGAGACAGTCACGGTTACGGACACAGTTGGCATATTTTAATTAAGTTAACTTCAAGTTATCTAGAACCAGTGTTAAACAAAGTTTCCACGTTGCCACATAACCGCGGGCACGGCTTTCCGAAAGATTTAACCCTGCAGGGGTGCTCCAACTAGTCCATCACAAATTACCACAAGCCGCATAGAAATCCTCAATCACGAAGCTCGCGATCTCGTCGGATTCCCTAGTGGAAAACCTCAACTCTGAGATTACCCAAAGCATCACCGGAATCCTGATGCACAAGATATCTCGTCAAAGGTAAAACTAATCCAGCAAGGCCGCCCGACGTGTCGACGATCCCGATAGGAGTCGCGTACCTCGTTCTCAGGACACGACGGATAAGCGATGCGTACAAGTGCCAAACCTCGAGTTTCCTCGCGGTGGCCCCGCACAGTGCTCTGTTTTGGACCAACACTCATGAGGAGCACTGGCCCGGGGGTTGATTAAAATAGTCCGCGGGTGCCGGCGAGTCCCTATGCATTATTATTAGGTTATTAGGCGAATGTAGTACCAATGTTGGGCCTTGCCAGACCAGCTTTAATCTAAAACGAATTATCAAGGGGGTCCCCATAACAACCCCGATCGTGTTAGGAGCGCTCATTTATGGAACATAACACCGGTAGCCGGTAACTAAGGGGGCAAAGGTGGAACAAAACACCAGGCTAGAAAGGTCGAGCCTTCCACCTTCTACCAAGTATATAGGTGCATTAAATTAAATTGCATTTAATATGATGATAGAACAAGGAACCCATGCTTTCACATGGAAGCAACTGCACCTGCAACTAGCAACGCTAAAACAGGGTTAAGCAAGCAGTAACATTGCCAATCAGTGGTTTGCTAGGTTGAACAGGTTGAAGGTTTCATGGCATTGTTGAGAGGCTGATATTTGACATGTGGTAGGCAACGAGACATAAACGACAGCAACGGTAAAACTAGCATGGCAATGATAGTAATGGTATCTAGGGAAATGATCGTCTTGCCTGAGATCCCGCTTGGAAGAAGAATGCCTCCGTGAAGCAGACGAACCGACGTAGTCGAACGGTCCTCACAATCCGGCACGCTGCGGAACTCTATCGAGACGAAGCAAATCGGAAACACAAATCAACACACGAAATTCACCACACGACGCACTACACATATGATGCATGAGCTACTGAATTCATGCAAGTCACGGCATGACAATTCACACAATCAAACACTACACATTAAGTGAAGTTCAATATGCAACGAGTTGCATATTGACGAAACTCCACATATGAATTATTTAGTTCACTCCCGGTTATTTACACGACAATATTAATGTTGTCAAACATGCAAGAGGTGAAGCGGAAATTAAACTACCTATCTAGGCATTTTAAATGAGGTCGGAAATGACATATAGTACCTCCGAAACGACCTCACATGTTAATTTACAATTCTGTCCAGATCTGAATTAACACCTTTAATTAGTTGTTAAACAGCAAAACAAATAGGTTCACGTGATTCTACGCGTCAAGGTAAGCAATCTACACATAAAGAACATCTCCAACGGAGCTACGGATCAAAAGTTACAAGCATCGCAAGATATGATGGCATGAATGCAATATGTGTGCAACGATGGCTACGAGCACTTCAACACATACAAACAGCAAGAGAAAATGAAACTACACGAGATTCTAAGCAAGTTTCATGTAGGACACGATCGAAACGGAGCTACGGTTCAAAAACTACGAGCAAAACAAGAGAACACTACAATCTGCCAAAATCAGCCACATAGCACTTTCTACGCCCCACAACTACGAGCTACACAACTCCGATAAACTCATGGAAGGCATGGCACGAAAGAGGGCAAGAAGCACTACTACGAACAGCTAACAACAACTAGCATGGCAGCAAGGAACACTAGGGAAAGAAGTCACAAAATGGCTTCCCACATACTATTTCAGACTTAGCAAAAATTACACCTCATGAAAGTGCAGTTTTCGATCTGAAGCAATGTTGACAGCAGCAAAACCTATGGCTACAGGACTCCAAATGGCATGAAACTTCACAGAATGCTAAAGAAACACAAGGGGTACAACTAACTCCATTGGACCAACCTCAAAAGAGCTACAGATCACAAGGTGCAAGCCAGACAAGACAGCAACAAAATAATAACAGATCCCAGACTTAGAAATATTTCAGCTCCTCTAAAACAGCACTATTTCTAGCAACTTGAGAGCAAGAAAACAACACCTAAACATGCATTTCTATTGCAACCAAAAATACCAGGGGCTAAACAAAACATCCAAGATCAACTCTCTAGTTGACAACTCCGTCAAACAACGCACGGAATAAATCCTACGAATTAAACAAAAGGGCATCACGGCAAAATATCTCGTGAACTAACTTCCTCAAAAGCTAAAACTAATTGCACAGAAAAATCCATGGGATTTTTCTACCCCGGAAACATATAAAATACGTGGGGTTTGCAACACAAAATAAAGCCACACATTAATGCGGGAAAATAACCTATATATGGGAAAATATACTATCGGCAACTCCCTACATGTAAAAAAAACAATTGACCGCTCTAAAATGCATGGAAAAAATAGTTCCTAGAACATGGGCATTTGTCTAAGGTACTCGAGCAAACCGGACCGCAAGAAAAAATAAATACGGGACGAAACAATATAGGACAGCACGTTAAACTAGGCGTTCGGCATGTAAAACTACGTCAAACAATTATGCAAGTTGTGAAATCGTGGTCTACTCGCGAAGCTACCCCAAAACCATATAAAATACGCCTCGTTCCAACTTACGGATAAAAAGCTACGGGGATTACAATATTCGTCTATTCCTGAAATTAATTAAATCCGAAAACTAAAAAAAATCTACCGGGCCTAATTCTACTGCAGATGGGCCTACAGTACACGGGCGCGGGATAGTTAAATCATGCTCGGGGCACAAGATAGACAGGCCACGGGAATCTAACCTTCGGGCCTTGGCCTGGCTGGAGGTGGGCCGTGGGCGGCCTTGCGTTTTGGCCGACGCGGGGGAGAGGTGGCCGACCGGTTCTTGGGCCGGCCTGGCCGAGGCGAGGGGAAACCGGCACTGGGCGCTGGGGGGGCCCGACTCGGCCTTGGGCCTCGCGCGCTGCGGGGAGGGCGCGGCCCAAGCGAGGAGAGCTCCCGTTCATGCGGGGCGGCTACTGCGCTCTCGATCCCGTCTGGATAGAGGCGGCAGACCGGCGGCGCACAGGGTAACGCAGGTCGCGATGGCGGCGAGGCGGCCGGGATCCGGCGGTTCTCAATCCCGTGGGACCTGCTCCCGGCGGAGAAAGGCGAGCACCGGCGGGCAGGGAGGGCTCCGTCGCGAGGCAGCTCCTGGCGGCGCGGGATCTGGCGCAGGTGCTCGCAGAGGCGCGCGGGACTCCGGCGAGGGCTGGGGACGAGCCGGTGCAGCCGGGCTGGGCGTCGGCCGGCGGTGGAGGCTGGTCGCGGGGAAGGCGCGGGAGCACGGGAGGCGGAGGCGCTCGGGGCTGTGCTGCTCGAGCAGACGGCGGCGCGACGGTTCCGGGCCCGGCGGGCCCGATCTGGGCTTGCGGGCCCGCGGTGGCTGGGGGAGGAGAGAGGCTGCGGGAGAGAGAGGTGGGATTAGGGTTAGGGGCACGGATCCCGAGGTGGAAGGGGGGTTGTCTAAAGTAATGACAAGGGGACCTATATATAGACAAACGGGGGGGCTCGGTTAACCGGAATCGCGTTCCGGATCCAACCACGGTGTCGGATTCGGACGATTCCGAACGCGGGTATGGGTACGCGGCCGTGTAGAGGGGATATCCGGAGACGAGAGGGAGAACGGGCGGCGCGGCACGAATTTTTAAAACACCGACAAACGTCTGACGGTAGCCTGAATACGGTGCCGCTACGGTCGACCGTTCGGGTACCAGACGGTCTCCGATCGCGACGGAATTCGACAGGCGGCCTGGCTATATATAAATAATACCGCACGACAAATTCCAGCTCAATCGGAGAAAGTTTTACGCACACTTTAAAAACAGGGTTTCGACGATGCCGCGGGCGCGTGCGTGTGTGGTCGGGCTCAGAACGAACAACGACGAGAACCGGCAACTAACAACGGATGCAAGTTTTGAAAACGGGCGGCAACGGAGATGCCGATGCAATGCAGATGATGCGCATGATGCGATGATGATGCAACAAAAGAAAAATAGACACACGACGAAAACGGAAAGAAGGGGGAATCTTCTGGAACGTCGGTCTTGGGCTGTCACAATCGGGCTGTCAAAACTCTCCTACACTACAAGAGGATCTCACCCCGAGATCCAAGAATGAAAGGGGGAAGAGGATGAGAAAGAACAAGAAGTAAAACTTAGTCGCTTCTTTGACAAACGAGTGAAACCCACAATCCTTGAAGGTTGCAAAGCGATGTGGAATAATATGACAAAGAAGCAAGAATTCACGGAAAATTTCGGCAGCACTTCGGTAGAAAAATGGGACAATTTTTTTGAAAAGGTGGAATAAATAGATAATATTCACAACAAACAAGTAAATAGAGCAAGGGAACACCATGATCTTGATAGAACAACATAATAGACCCAAAAGAGCAACATCACAATGCCTCCGGAACAAGAGAATATGAACTAGCTCAAGCGGAAGTAGAGAAAGACAACTATTAACTCCAATGAACTTGTCAAGCATCCTTGCAAGAAGAATTGGACGAAGTTGTTGGAAAAACAACAACGAAAAGAACAAGACAGTAGTGGGCTTATGAAAACCATCTCACATTTATGAGGTGACAACCACCCACTAAACGAAACAATGAATGATTGGGAGAAACAAGATATGAACAATTCCTTACACCAAGAGGATACATTGAGAACTTGGATTAATGACAAGCACTATGATAGCAACAATCCATAGGAAAAGCTTTAAGTGAAATCCAAACCAAGATAGCTCAATGAAGAAATCATGGGTTGCAAATATCTCAAGATCATAGAATTGTTGGGTTTAATTATCTCATTCTTGAAAGGAAAACTCTTTGAGGCTCCTACACTAACAAGAATGCTATAATACCACCGCAAAGGATAAAGGAAGAACAATTGCACATAGAAATGCAAGAGAAAGGACACTTGAGGTTCTCCAACAAGAATCTTGAAGAACACTTGAGAATGGATGGAAACCTTGATGAACCACCATGAAGGACCTCCGTATACAAATGAACGATGCAAAGATAACAAGGTAGAAAAGAATAAGATTATGACCTTGCCAGGATTTAGAAGAAGCCTCACAAAGAGATACTTAAAGGAACTTGGAACTCCGGAAAATAAAGATAAGCACACGAGAAAAGAATTGAAACCATGAGCCACTCCGGAAGAAGAATTCAAAATACTACGAACAAGACTAAAAATTATGTTAAGCTTGTTCTTCATCAAGTTTAATTGATGACAAGCAGCAGATTTAGCATACCACTATTCTTCTTGAAAGACTCTTGGAGAGACAGAGAGATAAGCACAACTTGAGGCATAATTGAAGGAAGCACCGGTAAGAATTCACAATTGAATGGGAAAACCAAGAATTAATGGAGATACATGAAAATGAAGAGAACATGGTCCACCTAGCAGAAAACTTGAACAAGGCACCGGAATAATCGAGAGACGAACGAAGAGACAACAATTGAGAAGAATCAAGGATGAAAGCTGAAAGCTGAGAACGAAGAATCTTCTAAAATGATGGCCTTCGGAGGATCGAGAATGAAAACAACTCAGAAATGCTCCGGATAGCAAGAAAGGGATACTCATGATTGGAACAAATAAGATGACGACACCAAGCTGAAATGATGAATCTCCTAGATAATGAACCAAGATTTGAGAGAAACACCACTTCAGTCTTGAAAGAAGAGAATGATGAGAAGACCACCACCAAGAATTAATGATACACTCCGGAACAAAGAAGAATGAAATGTTGAGCCAAAATGAGAATTAATTCAAAAAGATCTTGACGAAGGGATATGACTGATGAAATTCATACTTACATCATAGCTGAAAAGAATTAATGATCTCCGGGAAAATATTACAAGAGCCAGATGAGATCCTGGAAAAAACCTGTGGGTTATGGGCCCACTCAAAGAAATCACCGTTGAAAAGATTGCTTAGAAGAGAGATATTGCACTGGTATGAATAGAACTAGATAAGGTTGAGAACCTCGAAATAGTTAAAAGATTGGAAACAAGAACTTCTAAGATAGCTTCAACGCTCCGGATCGAAAAGAGAGGAACGACAACAAGAAGATAGACTGATAAAAATTTCCAACATAGGAAAGAAATACAAGGATGAAAAGGATATGATGACACGGACAACTGAATTAAATTCACCGGTAAGGATGACAAGAATGAATAAAGATGAACACGAAGCTCCTGATAAACTTCTCAATGAATCACCGGGTAAGAGAGAAAGAATAGACAGCGGAAGCACAAAGAAAAGAAAAAGAACTCCTGGATGAAAATTGAATCACTGAAGAAAAGGGTGGGAGGGCGGGGAAAACAAAAATAACTTGAGACACATGAGATGAATTCCGTCATAAAAGAGAGAATGATCTTGCAAAATTAGATAAGATTGAATTCAGTTGCAGAGAAGCACACCGGTTGAATGGAATTGATACGATGACTCCGGTTGAAAGGAATTGATAAGACAATTGATAGAGCAAAGAATTAATACTCTCATAAAAATATAAGAACACCTCTTAGAAAAGATCTAAAATCACCACTTGACATCGAAGCAACTCGAATTACCACATTCAACAAAACAAAGGGTGCGGCTTGCAATTATCCAAAACAAACTCATGAGAAAGATTTCGTCCGATATTTTCGTGGACAGGAATCCACTAGATGTCAAACCCCAACCTAACATCATGGATTTGTTGGAAGATTGTCCTATAAGAAACTACTTGAATTCCCACCTATGAATTCCCGAAATATCTGGTCATGCAATCTGGTACACGGATACAAGGAGTAATATCACACAACTCCTATACTATCCCGTCACCTGTATCACATCCGTCAACACACGACCAGAATCTCGGACCTTCATCTACAACAGACCCTCGTGATCACAACGATACAAAGTATGGCAGTACTCCTGAACAATCTGCACCAGTACTGGGGACATCGGGGTTATCTTGCCACTACTAGTATTGAAGCAATTACGAACATCCTTTGTTCTGAGATACTAAGAAATCTGAATGATAACGATGTGCTCAAGAATCCCCTGAAGCTCAACTCCCCTGAAACTCAAAGCAGATAGGAGGCACCAAGACAGAACTCCGTCACATCGGCATCATATAGATCCCAAGAATATGCGCGTGATCCTAAAAAAAATTGAGTGAGAAGAGGAGTAGAGTAAATTATTACGTCAAGATTCCTCACCGAAGCATAGAAGAGGAGAAAAAAGAATCCTACTCTCCGATATATAACTAGACTCAAAGCAGTTTTTCACTAGACTCGACTCGGCCCAGTTCGATCAATCAAGGGGGCTCCTAGGTCGGTACTACTCTGATACCAACTTGTCACGCCCAAGATGCGACCCTATCCTCAATTTGGCACGAGGGCCTCGTCAGGGATAGAAGCGCATCTCGTCGTGTCGCAAGAATGGATATCGTTACAAGTACATGTACTGAAAAGAAGAGATATATAAAGAGTTGGCTTACACTCGCCACAAGCTACATCAGAGTCACATCAGTACATTACATAATCATCAAGAGTAAGAGCAGGGTCCGACTACGGACGAAAACAAATGACAAAAGAAGAACGACGTCCATCCTTGATATCCCAAGCTGCCGGCCTGGAACCCATCCTAGATCGATGATGAAGAAGAAGAAGAAGCAACTCCAAATGAACAATCAACGCGCTCGCATCAAGTAACCTTTACGTGTACCTGCAACTGGTGTTGTAGTAATCTGTGAGCCACAGGGGACTCAGCAATCTCATTTCCAAAGGTATCAAGACTAGCAAGGCTTAATGGGTGAGGTATGGTTAAGTGGTGAGGTTGCAGTAGCGGCTAAGCATATATTTGGTGGCTAACTTACGAGTACAAGAAATAAGAGGGGGAAGATCTATGCATAATGGACGTGAACTACTGATGATCAAATGAATGATCCTGAAGACCTACCTACGTCAGACATAACCCCACCGTGTCCTCGATCGGAGAAGGAACTCACGAAAGAGACAGTCACGGTTACGCACACAGTTGGCATATTTTAATTAAGTTAACTTCAAGTTATCTAGAACCAGTGTTAAACAAAGCTTCCACGTTGCCACATAACCACGGGCACGACTTTCCGAAAAGATTTAACCCTGCAGGGGTGCTCCAACTAGTCCATCACAAATTGCCACAAGCGGCATAGAAATCCTCAATCATGGAGCTCGCGATCGCGTCGGATTTCCTAGTGGAAAACCTCAACTCTGAGATTACCCAAAGCATCACCGGAATCGCGATGCACAAGATATTTCGTCAAAGGTAAAACTAACCCAGCAAGGCCGCCCGACGTGTCGACGATCCCGATAGGAGTCGCGTACCTCGTTCTCAGGACACGACGGATGGGTCACACTAGGAGAACCAAACCTCGGGTTGCCCCGCGGTGGCCCCGTAGTCTGCCAATTTGGACCAACACTCATGAGGAGCACTGGCCCGGGGGTTGATTAAATTATCCTCGGGGTCCGGAAAGTCCCTATGCAATTTTATTAGGTGTTTAGGCAAATGTAGTACCAAAGTTGGGCCTTGCCAGACCAGTCTTAATCTAAAACGAATTATCAAGGGGGTCCCCATAACAACCCCAATCGTGTTAGGAGCGCTCAATTATGGAACATAACACCGGTAGCCGAAACTAAGGGGGCAAAGGTGGAACAAAACACCAGGCTAGAAAAGGGCCGAGCCTTCCACCTTTTACCAAGTATATAGGTGCATTAAATTAAATAGCATTTAATATTGTGATATAACAAGGAACCCATGCTTTCACATGGAAGCAAAGCACCTGCAACTAGCAACGCTATACAGGGTTAAGCAAGCAGTGGTTTGCTAGGTCAATCAGTGGTTTGCTAGGTCGAACAGGTTGAAGGTTATCATGGCATTGTTGAGAAGGCTGATATTTAACATGTGGTAGGCAACGAGACATAATCGATAGAAGCGATAAATCTAGCATGGCAATGATAGTAATGGTATATGGGGAAATGGTCATCTTGCCTGAGATCCCGCTTGGAAGAAGAATGCCTCCGTGAAACACACGAACCGACGTAGTCGAACGGGTCCTCACAATCCGGCACGCTGCGGAACTCTATCGAGACGAAGCAAACCGGAAACACAAACCAACACACAGAATTCACCACACGATACACAACACATATGATGCATGAGCAGCTGAATGTATGCAAGTCACGGCATGACAATTCACACAATCAAACACTACACATTAAGTGAAGTTCAATATGCAACGAGTTGCATATTGACGAAACTCCACGTTAATTATTTAGTTCTATCCCGATTAGATACACGTCAATATTAAATGTGGTTAAACATTGCAAGAGGTGAAGCGCAATTAAACTACCTATCTAGGCATTTTAAATGAGGTCGAAAATGACATATAGCACCTCCGAGACGACCTCACATGTTAATTTACAATTCTGTCCAGTTATGAACTAATGCATTTAATTAGTTGTTAAACAGAAAAACAAATAGGTTCACGTGATTCTACGCGTCATTTCAAGCAATCTACACATAAAGAACATCTCCAACGGAGCTACGGGTCAAAAGTTACAAGCACCGCAAGATATGATGGCATGAATGCAATATGTGTGCAACGACGACTACGAGCACTTCAAAACATACAACCAGCAAGAAAAAATGAAACTACACGAGATTCTAAGCAAGTTTCATATAGGACACAATCAAATTAGAGCTACGGATCAACAACTACGAGCAAAACAAGAAATCACTACAATCTGCCAAAATCAGCCACATAGCATTTTCTACGCCCCACAACTACGGCTACACAACTCCGATAAACTCAAGCAAGGCATGACACGAAAGCGGGCAAGAAGCACTACTACAATCAACTAACAACAACTAACATGGCACCATGGATCACTAGGGAAAGAAGACACAAAATGGCATCTCACACACTATTTCACACTTAGTGAAAATTACACCTCATGAAAGTGCAGTTTTCGATCTGAAGCTATATTGACAACAGCAAAACCTATAGCTACAGGACTTCAAATGGCATGAAAATTCATAGCATGCTAGAGAAACACAAGGGGTACAACTAACTCCATTGGACCAACCTCAATAGAGCTACAGATCACAAGATGCAAGCAAGACAAGACAGCAACAAAATATAACAGATTCTAGACTTAGAAATATTTTAGCTCCTCCAAATCAGCACTATTTCTAGCAACTTGAGGGCTATCAAACCACACCTAAACATGCATTTCTATTGCAACCAAATATACCAGGGGCTAGTCTAAACATCAAAGAACAACTCCCTAGTTGACAACTCCTTCAAACGGAGCACAGAATAAATCCTACGAATTAAACAAAAGGGCATCAGGGCGAAATATCGCACGAACTAACTTGCTCAAAAGCTAAAAACTAATTACACAGAAAAATCCATGGGATTTTTCTACCCCGGAAACATACAAAATATGTGGGGTTGCAACACAAAATATAGCCACACATAAATGCGAGATAAATAACCTATACACGGGAAAATAAACTACCAGCAAATCCCTACACGTAAAAATACAAATGACCGCTCTAAAATGCATGGAAAAAATGGTTCCTAAAACATGGGCATTTCTAATACGGCATTCGAGCAATTCGAACACGCGCGGAAAATTCAATACGCGACTAAAACTATTGGGACAGCACGCCAAACGATGCATTCGGCACGCCAATCGGCGCCAACCAAATATGCAAGTAGCGCCAACGTATTCTATGTGGAAAACTACGCGAAAATCATATATTACTCGCTTCGTTCCGACTTACGGATAATAAACTACGGGCATTCGAATATACGTTATTTTTCTGGAATTAGTTATAATTCCAAAAAATCCCTAAAAGAAAGAAAAAAATAGCTAACGGGCCTATACTATTTACTAATGGGCTACAGAGCATGGGCGCAGCATAATATCGTGCGCGTGCGGCGCATTATAGTGGCCTGGGGGGGCTCACCTTGGGCTGCCTGGACCTGGCTTGGGCCGGAGGGGAGGTAGCGCATTGGCCAGCGGTGTTGGGCTGGTGGAGCGGTCGGTCGGGCAGGAGGCCCATGCGCCAGGCGAGGGGGGCTGCGCTCGAGCGGTCACGGGGGATCTCCTCGTCCTCCCGAGCGGGATCCCCTAGTGGCGGCGGTTGCCGGCGAGGACGGCCGGTCGGCACAGAGGGGCCTGGGAGGCGGTGAGGAGGGCCACGGCGGGCCGGATCCGGCGCAGTTCGGGTGGCGGCGGCGGCGCATGGCGGCGCGGAGGCCGGAGGGACAAGGCGGCGGGCTGGCGAGCTGCGGGGCGGCCGAGGCTCCGGCCGGCGGGGAACTCCGGCGGGGCAAGGCGGCCACGGGCGGCCTACAGGAGGGAGGCGGCGCGCGCGGGAGACGGGGCTGCGGGAGCTGCGGCTGGCTCGTGCCAGGACGGCGGCGCGCAGATGGGCCCGGCGGGCTCCAGATGGGCCTGGGCGGGCCCGCGGGAGGAGAGAGGAGGCTGGAGGTGGGTGGCAAAGTAGTAGCAACATCAATCTCAGAACATAGTGGATACTAGGGATCAATCCCCATCAAAACTAACTCGATTACATGATAGATCTCATCCTACTCATCACTGCCCAGCGATCCTACGAATAGATTACTCACGAACGATGAAGAGCTTCATGGAATTGGAGAGGGAAGAAGGTTGATGATGACGATGGCGACGATTTCCCCTCTCCGGAGCCCAAAACGGACTCCAGATCTGCCCTCGAGATGAAGAACATGATGTGGCGGCGCCTCCGTATCGCAAACGCGATGAAATCTTCTCTTATGATTTTTTTTGGGACGAAAGGGAATAAATAGCGCTGGAGTTGGGGCCGGCAGAGCCACGTGGGCCCCACAAGCTTGGTTGCCGCGGCCGGGGGGTGGCCGCGGCGACAGGGCTTGTGGCCCACTGGCGTGTCCCCTCCGGTGGATATTTGCGTAGGTATTTTTCATATTTTCCAGAAATATTCTTCGTAAATTTTCAGGACGTTCCGAGAACTTTCATTTCTGCACAAAAACAACACCATGGCAATTCTGCTGAAAACAGCGTCAGTACGGGTTAGTTCCATTCAAATCATGCAAATTAGAGTCCAAAACAAGGGCAAAAGAGTTTGGAAAAGTAGATACGATGGAGACGTATCACTTATCACGGGGGGTGTAGATCATCGCATAGGAGGAGGATGCACAAGAGGGGGGCTATCACGAGGTGGAGATCAATTCATGTGAGGAGGATGCACAAGAGGAGGGCTATCACGGGGTTGGAGATCATTACAAATGAGGAGGATGCACAAGAGGAGAGCTATCAAGGAGGCTTGGATATCATCGCTCATCCTGCTCAGACAGGCATGAATCTAGCAATTAATGTGGATGACGAGGATGGGCAGATGGTTGACCAGGGTCACTTGGAGGCTGATACTCGCAATGATCTAGCGTTGGTCACCTTCGAGGCCAAGATTGGTTGGAAGAATGCCCCAATAGTGGTGGATCACTACGAGTCCTCGGCGCAATTTGAGAAGAATGCTCAACGCTCCAACCGCCGCATGGCTCGCCATCTTAAGTGTCTCGAGCACTTTATTTTGTTTCTTCTAGATAGTGTCGAGGATCCGACACGTGGATGACCTATTAACTGGAAAAAAAATGTTGTTTGAATGTGCTTAATCACTAGTTGTATGCTATGTTTTGTATTTCCTTCATCGAGTTTATTTTGCATGTACAAAATAAGTGCATCATGCAAAACTTACCAAAAAAGCTACATGCAAAACTTACGAAAAACAGCAACATGCAAAACTTGCTTAAAACGGGGTCAAACTTGCAATGTTGAATATTCAAAAATTGTGATACTTTGCGAGTTTATCATTTTTACCACTTAATAGTGCGCGCGAGAGTGCTTCATGCACAAGAATTTCAATTTTTTAGGCTTTTTTCATTTTCTTTATTTTCTTCCCAAAACAGTGTCAAACTTGCAATATTGACAATTCATACCAAATGGATTGAAATTTCATATTTACTTGTCCCAACTGCATGAACCGCCAACATTAGAGCGTAAAATGATTTTTGTCAATTTTCAGGACCAAACTACATCACACTTGTAGTTCACGTTTAAGCAAGTTCTGATAATTCACTTGAAATCCAGTAAATCATTAAAATATAGCAACATTACTTCAGAATTCATGAAACTTGGTTAGTGTGCTTCCAATGTGGTCTACTATCGATGGGAAATGAAAAGTAACTTATCTCATGCACTTCCTTCACAAAAAGGCATTTCTAACACTTGAAAAATGGAAATAATAAGTTTTATTCAACAAAAAACTATAATTACCATGGCAACATATTCAAAATGGCAACACCCATGGGTGTGTAAAATTTAAACTTGTTATCATGGATTGTGCCATGGAAGTGGCCAGGGCCATGGGCATATGCCTTGAAATCCATACAAGTTCATAATAGGTAAGCCATTTTGTGAAGTTTTTTTAAACTCGTGGTATTGCAAACTTCCGTAATAAGTACTTGAGTTCTTTATGACTAATGTGAGTTTCCCGACTACAAGCACTTCCACCTTTCCATATTTTGCTAGCCTCTTCGATACTGTGTATTGCCCATTCTCACCCCAAGACTTGGTTATTTGACAAGTCTGACCCCTATATGTCCGCGGATGCACCCAAACGCGCTCACGGGCGCATCCGAACGACCCCTCAAATCTTGCTCCCAACATCCACATATCTCAAATCGAGACTCTCACATCCATGCAACTGTGTGCACGTCGATCATACACTTCAACCTCTCACATAAATAACAAATATTTGATAGCAAAATTAAATAGTGTTTACATAAATTTATTTAAAGTGAACAACTCAATCATCGGCTCTTTGGTTTCCATTGCAGGTGCACGCATGGTCCACGAGATCATTGAGTAGTTGTGCGTGCACATGATGATCTCGAAAATTCTCCTATATCTATAGAAAGTTCATAAGTTGAGCTACATCTTGATCTTCTAGGATTTGAACTTGTTCACTCGACGCTTCAAAATCATTGGTTTGGGTAACATCATCACCCTCATCCTCGACAATCATATTGTGCAAAATAGCACAACATGTCATCAGCTGCCACAAATTTTCTCATTCCCACATCATTGGAGCTCCACGAACCATTCCCCAACAAGCTTGAAGCATTCCAAATGCCCTCTCCACATCCTTCCTAGCTACTTCTTGCATTGATGCTAAGTGCTTTTGTTTGTTGCCCAGTGGTTCAGATATGGTCTTCACATTCGCAGCCCACTAAGGATAGATGCCAACGGCAAAATAATATTCCATGTTGTAGTCACGACCGTTGACGGTGTAGTTGCACGGTCGTGATTCCCCATTGGAAAGCCTCCTAAACACCGAAGATCATTGACGCATGTTGACGTTGTTGTGAGAACCTGACATTCCAAAGAAAGCAAGCAAAATCCATAAGTCGTGTGATGCAAACGCTTCTAGTATGATGGGGGCCTCTTTGGTGATACATTTCACATAAACCTTTAGGGCAATTCTTCCATTGCCAATTCATGCAATCAAATGATCGTGAAAACCTTCTGGTCTCTACAATAGCCAACAACTTCTCCGTGTCCTATGCATTTGGTTCCCTTAGATACTCTGCTCCAAACACATGCACCACAACACAGGCATGTGATCTTCCCCATCCTGACCATCTCACCAGCGACATCTACGGCGGTACCAAGTGTAAGCATCCTGAGAGCAGTCGTGCACTTCTGTTTAGCAGGGAAATACAATTGACCGCAACAATCCCTTGTGACATTGAAGTAATCATTGTGTGCTTGCACTCCATCCACAATGTGAAAAATAATGATTTTCGCAAGCAAAAATAACGACGAAACCATGGATCATCCGGAAAAGTTGGATTCAGATCAAAGTAGTTCTTATGCAGTAGCTTTGCTCCGGATACCCTATCCCAATTGATCGCTCGTCTTTCTTTGATTGGGCCCTGATATTGAGAATACGCTCCACTTGTTGGTCCATTTTCTCTTGCATGCTCATGAGCATGATCATATCCACTTCTTCATTCAAATATGAGGAATCGAAGAACTCATCTTGAATCATTTGATCACGCTCCGTCGATCCATACTCCTCGTCCAATGAAGCATCAAAATTCATCATTTTCCCTAAAAAGATCACAAGAAATCTAGGCTGGACAATATGTCGAACACATAGAGTGGAAGGGGAGCTCGAGAGTTGTCAGACATACCGTGGGGGCGTTCGGGCCAACAACGGAGACGGGAGACAAGAGTGTTGTGCCGGTGTTGGCGGCGCAGACACCTGGAACGATTGCAGAGCGTCGCGTGACGGCGAAGTTGCGAGACAGATGCCGCGAAGGAGAAAGAAGAGATTATAGAGCAAATCAATCCGATGGGTCGATGGTGTGGATTTGGTGCAATTTGCGGTGGGGTCGTGCTATCGGGTCCAACATGACGGACAAGCCACGGCGCCCCCATATCTGCCCCATATTTATGCTGGATATAAAAGGTGTCGATCAACCTGGTCGTTTGAGACTCGTTCAAGGCGCACGTCTAGGTAATTTTTTTGTGACCGAACAACCCGCTCAGATGTTTGAGACGAGTTTGAAATTTTGGGGTGTAGATGTTCCTACTATTATATTATTGCACACAAAAACCTAATGTGCACTATTAAAGAGAAAGTGCATCCTTTAAAGATTGCGAAAAGCCTCAGGGGTTGTTTGGATTGAGCCTGTGCTCACCCTGCAAAACGAGGGCTCACCAAATTATTGCTGAGCGTTTTCGCCGCCATCGAAATCGTCGGCTCCGGGCCTAGAGTAAGACCGGATGACCAAAATATTGATAGGGATCAGAAATTTTGGAAGCCAATCAAACGTGAGCCACTGTATGGGTGAACGCCAATAAATTGGCAGGGCATCTCCAGGCTATCATGCAAACAAGACCTTACTTCTGCTAACCACGCATTCCCTCATTTTTGGTTTATATAACTTATCTAAAAAAATGGATTTTTATTATATCAGACTCAGTTTGAGTCAAATTGAGTTAAAAGACTTCGAATCCCATGCTATATTTAATTTTTGTCTAGAAAGTTGAATAAATGAAGAATATTTCATTGAACAGCCTCGTGCCATTCATTCATTGTGTATTTTCGTTAGTGGTATCTTATATTTAAACCTTAGGCTGCTCATAATGGGGAGTAACATATAGTAGTATCATGCATATGTTACTATTGTATGATACTACCTTCATAGTGCATAGTATCATAAACTAGTATCATATGTGTTCTCATTTATTGACATGCATGACACATAGAGGGTGCTTGGATTCAAGAGACTAAAACTAGTCTGACTAAAACTAGTCTCTTTAAGAGGCTAAAGTTCCAAGCACCCCTGACTAAAGAGAGGCTAAAACTAGTCTTGAGGCTAAAATCTTTTAGTCAGGGGTACCTCTACTAAAATGTGCATTAGTCCTCTCTCTCCTCATTTAACTCCTCATGCAAGTTCTGGATTGGAGGGTTTGGAGGATAATAAATGCTCATTAACTTGATTTTAGTCTCTTTAGTACTACCTCCGTCCAAGTGTACAGGTCATGCGCGTAGTTCTAGATTGTCAATTTAACTAGCTAAATATATATTATATGCGATAAAAATCACATATTCAGAAACTATATCCCCGCATTAATCTAATGATATATTATTTATTACATATAATACATATTTAAGTAGTTAAATTAACGACCTAGAACTACGCGCACGCCCTATACACCCAGACGGAGGGAGTATTTGGATCCAAGCATGGATGAGGCTAGCAAGTTTTAGCCTCATTACTTTTAGTCATGGGACTAAAACGTATGCAAGCACCCTCATAGTAGCATAACATTTAACATGATACGGTATCTACCTATGTTACTATAACCTTCTCTCTTCTTTAATTACTTGCCACATCATCATGTTTGCTAGTCCCAAGACTATGTTAATAGCTATGATATCCTTACTATGGCCAGCCTTATAAACTGAAAAGGAGAAAGTATAATAGATTACCCTAAAAAGATGACAAGTGGCATTTGCAGAGACAGTAGACACTAGACAGTGGCACCGGGGGCCGGCCACACCAATCCATCACGCATCGGCTCTTGCGATCACCGGCCTCGAGGCGACGGCTCCCACCCCCACCGACCGGCAGAAAGACGCCAACGCCAACGAGCCGCCATGCGCCGGCGGCATGCGTTTTTTGTCTGCCTCCACGAAAACGCGCGGGCCCGCCTGCTCCGGCCGACCACCCATCGTTCCGCTCCGGCGGCATTCAATTCAAGGCGCTGGTTGTCGTCACTGCAGAGCGAGGAGGACGCGATCCGAGTGTGGTATACCGAGTGTGCTAGTGGAAACGAGATCTGGATCACGGGCTTGGCTGTACCTGATCTGGGCAGATGCTGACCCCTGGGCCTGGAGGGCCATGTTACCCTTGTCTCGTCTAACGCCACGTTCCCTCAAAAAAAAAAAAAGTCTAACGCCACGTTCCGATTGGAGGACGCACCAGCGACTCAGCGAGCCCTATGTTTTCTAGCTCATGTACCTGTTTCTTGTAGCCGGTAGTAAAAAGGTTCAGGCTTCTGCTATGCTCACACCTCCAGCTTACATCGGTTCTGTTTGGATCCTTGGGTTACAGTTAAATTGAAGCCATCTAATCCTTAAAAATCCAAACAGGTGAGTTAGAGTTGGTTAGATGCATCTAACCCATCAAAAAATTCTAAGCCACCCAAAAGATGTTTTTTATGGTTAGAGTTAGGTGGGGTCCAGCGAAAGAAAAAAAAGCATCATCCGAGACGCACCAGATCCCGTCCCTCCCCACCAACCCCGCTCCCGTCACTCCTCATCCATCCACTCCCGTCGCTTCCGTCACTCCTCATCCACCCACCGTACCGCGTCGCCGCCGGCCGCGTCGTCTCGCCCCACCCCGCCCCGCGCGTCCCGCCCCACCCCGTCCCGCGCCGCCCTGACCTGTCCCCAGCCGCCCGCCGCGTCGTCTCGCCCCGCCCCGCGCCGTCCCGCCCCACCCCGTCCCGCGTCGCCCTAACCTGTCCCCAGCTGCCGGCCGCGCCGTTCCGCCCCACCCCGTCCCGCACCGCCCGACCCATCCGCCGGTCCCGTCGCCCCAGCCGGCCACCTCATCCTGCAGGTATGTATGTGTGCGTGTGTGTCTGTTTTGGTATTTTTTTTCCTAAAAATGTTAGCCTCTAAAAGTTTTCGTGTGACCCAGCTGCAATGGACGGAGAAGACGAACCCAATACCGGAGAAATTATAATCCAATGCCGGATTCTTCTGCATCTACTTGTATGTTTAAGTGGGACATCAAATTTGTACGGACAAATTAATTTTTATCATGTTTTGTATACTTGATTTATGAGCGAGCGGAGGCCACACAACGACTGGCCACACCAAATCCGACTGTAAATATGGTCAAAAGTAGCCAAATGATTGAGAAAGAGCATTTATTATCAAAATCTAACCCTCTCATCCAAACACCTTTTTGGTTAGAGTTAGTTCAGGTTAGTTGATGATTAAAATATAACTCTAACCTCTAACCCGGTTAGAGTATCCAAACAGAGCCATCGTTCATGTACTCAGATTACCAGAATAAACTCTTAAATCCAATTATTCTTGTTGCACATACTTAAGTGGCAATTTCAGTGTTGAAGTGATTATTTGTGTGGACCATGTATCATAATTATCAGGGACGCGATGAACCAGGTTTTGAAAGATCACCGCTATACGCCGTATTTCACAATTGAGGTCATGCTTTGCATCGTAACCAGTACAGTTCAGCAACCACAACCGGGATCATAATCTCTTGTTGGATTTATCAGTTTGTTATAGAATTTTTGTTTGCCAAATGCGGTGGTGATGCAGTGTCATGTTCATATCTTGATTAACCAATCAATTTTACATTTGCATGGACCACGTGCTATGGTTATAATTTACTTCACTCATTATAGAAAACTAGACGATGCCCCGCCCGTTGCGGCGGAAACCTTGTTAAAAAATATGGATAAGTGATAAAAAAAACTAAAATTAATGTAAAAACAAATATAAATATTCTCACATGACTTAATTCCCTGAAAAAAGTAATGCATGAGGTGGTATGTTTTGCATGAATGAAAAAGTAACTTATGACTCCATGCATGACTTTATAATGTGACATTGTTGCATGGAGAGAAAAAATAGCTAATTGCATGAGATGGTATGTTTTGCATGAAGAGATCATTGGAAAAGTAACTTATGACTCCATGCATGACTTGATGATGTGACATTGTTGCATGAACAGAAAAATTAGCTAGTAGGTTGCAGCTATTTAAGAATAGAGGATATAAGTTTTTTAAAGATTTCAATATAAACTACATACAAAGCAAAATGAATAAATTTGTAATCTAAAAACTATACATATATATTAGAAACACACGCACGTATGTAGTTTGTATTAAAACCGATAAAAGATATTTATATTAGAAACGGAGGGAGTACTCATTAGTGGTTGGTTACCACGTACTTGCTCCTCTCCTCGTGGGGCTCCGGCGCGGGGCGGACACCTCGGGTGGCAGCGCTGGGCGGCCGCGAGGCGCAGCGGCGGGCTGGCGGGGACGTCGAGTGGCCCGCGTCCTGGGCCTCGCGCTGCGGTGCTCTCATCTTGGGAGGTGGCGCGCGGTCGTCCTCTGATGGATCCAGCTGGATCCGGGGTTGGGGGTCGGTCGGCGTCGCCTGGCAAACGTGGTGCGTGCCCGGCGGCTCCGGTGCTTGGAGCTCGTCGGGCGACGTGGGAAGGGCAGCGGTCGGGGCGTGCAAGTTGCTCCGGTCGTGAGCGGCGGTGCGGGAAGGTCTGGCGTGGTGCCTCCCGGTGTCGTGGGGGCTTCGCGGTGGCTCGACAGATCTGCCTACGGTGGCGGTCGGCTTCTTTGGCGGCAGCTCGTCTGCATGTAGACCGTTTTGACCTTCGTTCCATTTCCACGTAGCCCGGGCGCTACTTCTATCAAAGGGTTGGCCCTCTCCCACATGCAGTTCATCGCTCGTCTCGCGCCCCGTGCAGGAGGACCAAGCTCGTCTCGCGCACGTGCGGCACGACCGGCTCTTTTCGCGCACGGTGCAGCAGGACTGACATCGTCTCGCGCAAAGTGCAGGAGGATCGAGCTCGTCTCGCGCTCGGGGCTACAGGATGGGTCGATGAAGGCCATCACTGGCCGGCCTATCGGGTCTCAGCGCTAGGGAGCTTCCAGGGGTGCGAAAGGTCAGACCTTTTCGCCCGTCTTTTTGGTTGTGGTGTGTCAGGTCTCGTGTGAGGTGGTGGCAAGGTCTTGGATGCCGGGGCAGCGGTTCCGGTGGTGGTAGCACGGTGCTCTTGGGCGGAGTTGTGGCTTGGTGTTGTCCAGTGGCCATGGCCGTGTGGGCGGCGTGGCCGCCGGTGTGTGGCGTTCGGTGGTGATGAGTGTTGGTCGGGGTAAAAACCTGATCCATCCTCGGACGGATCGGCGGCGGCGTAGCTCGCTCCCTTCTTGAAGGCGTCGTCGCGGTTCTCATTGCCCGTCGTGTTGCTCCAGAGGGAACTGTGATCCTCGGGTCGGGCGGTGACGGTATTCTGGTGTCGTAACCTTTCTGAAGGTGTCGCCTTGAAGCACAAGGTTCGTCATATACGAATTCGTCTCTTCGCGGTGGTGTGTTCACGATTGAGAACTCCGGTTGCTCTAGTAGTACTAGGATAGTGTTGGTGCGCTCAGCATGTATGTATCATGCCTTAGGTGCGTGCGTGTGTTGTGATGACGTGAGTCTGTATAAAATGGTCAATGTTGGTTGTTTTATTTATAAAACGGGACGAAAGCCTTTTTCCAGTAAAAATGAATCAATTAGTCTAGAAAAACATGGGACACATGCAACCGATAAAAAGATAGTTTCCTTCTTTTTGCTATAAAAAGAGATACAAACAATTAAAAAAGAGATATTTTCCTCTTTTTTGGAGGGCCAACAAAAAAGTTATAGGAAATTAGAAGAAATACACCTTACATTTCAAAGTTTTATCAAAAAGTAAATACACTGATGGGGTTACAGTCCTAGGGTAGGGTCATAGGCCTACCCTATAAGTCCTACCCAAGGACTACCCTTCATAAGGGATAGGTCCCTTAGTCAGTTCCGACTGGATTAAGGACTTCCCATCATCCAGTCGGTAACGAATCCTCCACCATCCAGTCGGAGATGAGCATTTGGAGTATATCAAACTAACCGACTGGATTCCACTCTGTGCATCGTAACCCCCCTGGAGGGAAACGGTCATACGTTTCCGTGTGCCTTTATTAGCATTTAAGATATACGTTACCTATAACGTAGGCATTTATTCATCACTACTCCACCCTGTGCACCAAACCGTTGTGAAGGGGAGGCACTCTATATAAGCCACCCTTCCCCACTGGTGCAGGGGTTAGCAATTCACTATAATCCATATTCCACTCGACAACAAGCTCCCAAGAGCACCGAGACGTAGGGCTATTACCTCCACCGTAGAGGGGCCTGAACTCATACAACCTCGTCGTAGCTAAGACTCTGCCCATCCTTTCATACCCTACACATCTACTGTCAGGCTTATACCCACGACAGTTGGCGCCCACCGTGGGGCAGGCGTCTAAGCGACTTCCGGCGAGTTTGCGACTACATCTTTTCATCATGTCATCCGGTGGAGATTCGAGCATGGGTCACGAGATCCACTTCGGCGCTCTCTCCTTCATCGTCGACGATTCGGCATGGCTCCGGAATGCCCCTCTCGACGTCGAGGCGCTCCCCAGCCGCGGGGCTACGCACTTCCGTGCCTGCGCCCACGGTATTCTTCTTCTCCAGCAATCGGCTCCGGTGTCGACCTGTGCCGTCATCACGCGCCGCAACAAGCGGTCCCGCCGTCCGTGGCTCCAGCGTTGGGTGCAACACGCCCAGGCGCGGCAGAACGCGTCTTCACAAGTGGCGGTCCTAGAGTCGGTTGTGGTTGCCCCGCCGTCCCAGCGCTCGGACTCGGTTTCGACTGAGTTTCCTTCCGAGTACTTGGGTCGCGGGCCTACAGCAGAAGTGCACATGGCCAACTCCCATGAAAGTCCCCGCCAATCTGGCCGGAACGAGAACGAGGTCGACGAAACATCCGGCGCTCGCCGTCAGCACCGCCGTTCTGCCAGTCAGCACACTCGGCGGAGCAACGTGGAGGTGTATCGCACGCCCGTCCTCAACCTGGCTGCCACTGCCAAGATAGCCGATTCTCTCCAGCCGACTGATTCAGAGGCTGGCAGGGGGATCGAGCAAATCCGCGCCCTGCTGCACACGGCGCAACAGCAAAATTCAGCGGTCTCCCAGTCGCACAACAGGATCCACAATAGTTCTGTTCATGCGAACATGCATCGGTCAGTTCACAGCCCTGGTTCTCATCAGTGACACAGGGGAGGCAGTCGTTCCATAAATCCCGAAGATCGTCGCCGTTCGCGCACCCCTCCGCGGGGTGGGCCCTATGGGCCCTGACATCATGATGATCGGCGTTCAGTCGGTGACACTTATGATCCGAGACCCGACGCGAGGGGGCATATCGCCCAGAGGAGGGTTGACAGGGGCCGAGCCCACCGTGATGGTCTCGATTTAGACCGTCCGAGTGGAGGCAGGACCATCGTCTCTGGCCCCGAGTGTTTCAGTCGAGCCATCCGTTCGGCTGACATCCCTCCCAACTTCCGATTGGCAACGGGGATCAGCAAGTTTACACGAGAATCCAAGCCAGAAACGTGGTTGGACGACTACCGAGTGGCAGTCCAGATTGGAGGAGGGGACGACCATGTCGCCATGAAGCACCTCCCTTTGATGCTCGACGGCTCGGCACGAGCGTGGCTGAACCAGTTGCCCCCCTCAAGCATCTACAGCTGGGCAGATCTGGCCCGAGTCTTCATCAGGACCTTCGAAGGGACGTGCAAACGCCCTGCTGGCCTCGTGGAGCTCCAGCATTGTGTCCAGAAGCAGAATGAGCCCCTGCGCGATTTCATTCAGCGTTGGACGACCCTCTACCACACGGTGGAGAACGTCACAGAGCACCAAGCAGTCTGCGCCTTCAAGGCAGGCGTGTGGTACAGAGATCTGTACCTGAAGTTTCGAACAGGCAACATCTCCATGAGCAAGATGATGGAGATAGTGGCACGCTATGCAAATGGCGAAGAAGAGGACCGCATTCGTAGAGGCAAGCACAAAGCAGTCGCCGATGGAGATGGGAATAACACTCGGAAGCAGAAGCAGAAAGCTCCGTCCACTCCGCATGCAGAAGCCGCAGCTGTTACCAATGCCAAGTTCAAGGGTAAAGGGAAGGCTCAGTTCACCCCCAAGAAGAAGCAGTTCAGTAACCCCATCCTGGACCAGCCATGTCCGATTCACACGAAGATGGAAGAAGAGGGCAACACCATATATCCAAAGCATACCACTCGGCAATGTCGCCTCCTGATCCAGGGGTTCGGCGAAGGGCAACCGAGTGAAAAGGGCAATGGACAGGATGAGGAAGACAAGGAGGACCTGTTCCCCCAAGTCCATGCAACACTGATGATTTTTACCGACGTTGAGAGCAAGAGTCGACTGAAGCTGGTGAACAGGGAGGTGAACATGGCCATGCCGACCAACCCCACATTCTCAAATGGTCTCAGACTGCGATCACCTTTGACCAGTCGGATCATCCAGCACACGTACCCACCCCAAGGAGGCAGGCTCTGGTCGTCGACCCGGTGGTGGAAGGAGTCCGACTGTGCAAAGTCCTCATGGACGGCGGCAGTGGCTTGAACATCATGTATGCTGACACTCTCAAGGGGATGGGCATTCCGATGTCCAAACTCAGCGAGAGCAGCATGCAGTTCCATGGAGTCGTCCTTGGACGAAAGGCCAAGTCACTCGGCCGGATCGCGTTGGATGTCGTTTTCGGCTCCGACAAGAACTTCCGCAAGGAAAAGCTCACGTTCGAGGTGGTGGACTTCCAGAGCGCTTACCACATAATTCTGGGCCGCCCGGCGTATGCGTGTTTCATGTCCCGTCCATGTTATGTGTACCTAAAGCTGAAGATGCCAGGCCCGAAAGGTGTGATCACTATCACAGGCAATCGACAGCGGGCCGAGGAGTGTCTGTAGCAGGGATCAAGAATCGCCGATCAACAGATGGTTGTCCTCGAGCTTGACGAGTACAAGAAAACAGTCGACCCCGCTGACTTGATGCGTGCGAAGAAGCCAGCTTCGGAGTCCGCATTCCAGTCGGCGGGAGAGACGAAGAGGGTCAGCATCCACCCGACGGACGACACCGCTGCCCCGACGAACATCTCCACCACCCTCGATCCTAAATAGGAAGCCGAGCTCATCCAATTCCTCCATGAGAACTGGGACATCTTCGCATGGAAGCCCTCTGACATGCCAGGTGTACCCAAGGAGTTGGCTGAGCACCGACTGCACGTGGATCCCGCCGCTCGGCCTGTCCGAGAACGCCTGCGCCGGTCCGCCGCGCACAAGAGGAAGGCAATCGGGGAAGAGGTGGCCAAGCTTTTGGCAGCCAACTTCATTCGCGAGGTTCACCACTCCGAGTGGCTCGCCAATGTTGTCATGGTGCCCAAGAAGGACAAGTCGCTCCGAATGTGCATCGACTTCAAGCATCTCAATAAGGTCTGCCCGAAAGACCATTTTCCGCTCCCTCGCATCGATCAAATTGTCGACTCGACTGCGGGTTGCGAGCGTTTGTCATTTCTTGATGCCTACTCGGGCTATCATCAGATCCGTCTGTATGGCCCCGATGAATTAAAAACAGCCTTCATCACCCCATTCGGGTGCTTCTGCTACATCACTATGCCATTTGGTTTGAAGAATGCAGGAGCCACCTTGATGTGCATGATCCAAAAATGCCTCCTCGACCAGATCGGTCGGAATGTGGAGGCGTATATGGATGATATCGTAGTCAAGTCACGCAAAGGTTCCGACCTGCTGACTGACTTGGCAGAAACATTCGCCAACCTTCGTAGGTACGATATCAAGCTCAACCCAGCCAAGTGTTCATTCGGTGTTCCCAGCGGAAAGTTACTCGGTTTCTTCGTTTCCGAACGAGGGATCGATGTCAACCCCGAAAAGATCGGGACCATCGTCCGAATGGAGCGGCCGGTCAGAATACACGATGTTCAAAGGCTCACACATTGCCTAGCGGCTTTCAGCAGGTTTATCAATCGACTCGGCCAGAAGGCACTTCCTCTGTACCGACTCATGAAAAAATCAGATACCTTCGAGTGGACAAACGAAGCCCAAGTCGCATTCGACGACCTCAAAGTCCTACTTTCCACCCAGCCGGTTCTTACTGCTCCGCTCAGTAAAGAGCCCCTTCTTCTGTACATCGCGGCTACAAATCAAGTCGTCACCACTGTTCTCACAGTCGAACGAGAAGAAGAAGGCAAAGCATACAAGGTTCAGCGGCCAGTGTATTATGTCTCCGAAGTCCTGACTCCTTCCAAGCAGAGGTATCCCCACTATCAAAAACTTATCTACGGGATTTACATCACTACGAAGAAGGTAGCTCATTATTTCTAAGACCACTCGGTGTCTATCGTTTCTCATGCTCCATTGTCGGAAATCCTCCACAATCGGGACGCATCGGGCCGAGTGGCGAAATGGGCAATGGAGATGTTGTACTGCGACATCAAGTTCGAGGCCAAGAAAGCTATAAAGTCTCAAGCTCTGGCTGACTTCATAGCAGAATGGGTAGAACAACAGCAACCGACCCACATCTACTCGGCTCATTGGACAATGTTCTTCGATGGGTCCAAGATGTTGAATGGCTCCGGTGCTGGCGTTGTGATCATATAGCCAAAGGGCGACAAACTCAAGTATGTGCTGCAGATACATTTTGATTCCTCCAACAACGAGGCAGAGTATGAAGCTCTCCTTTATGGACTGCGCATGGCCATCTCACTCGGCGTCCGTCGCCTGATGGTCTATGGCGATTCGGATTTGGTGGTCAATCAAGTGATGAAGGAGTGGGACGTCAGGAACCCCACCATGACCACGTACTGCAATGCAGTGAGGAAGCTCGAGAAAAAGTTTGAAGGTTTGGAATTCCACCACGTTCCGCGACTGAAAAACCAAGCAGCTGATGAGTTGGCAAAACTCGGATCCACTCGGAGACCAGTCCCGAGTGACGTCTCCCTCGAGCACCTCCACCTTCTCTCAGTTAAAGAAGATCCCTTCACAGAGGAACCAGTACAACCAAAGAGCTCGACAGACCCGACTGAAGTCGAAGTACCTGCCGTGGTTGATTTGATCATGGAGATTCTTGCTGTCATCCCCGAGTGGACTCTACCATTCATTGCATACATCTTGAGGCAAGAATTACCGGAAGACGAAGTCCAAGCCAGACAAATCGTTCGCAGGTCAAAGTCGTTCACTGTCATTGACGGCCAGTTGTACAAGGAAAGCATTTCAGGCGTCCTTCAACGATGCATCTCCCCTGAGGAGGGACAGTTGATCCTGGAAGAAATTCACTCTGGAACCTGCGGTCATCACGCCTCCTCAAGAGCAATCGTCGCCAAAGCATTCAGAGTTGGCTTCTTTTGGATGCAGGCGAATGAAATGGCGAAAGATATGGTCGACCGATGTGAAGGGTGTCAGTTCTACTCTAACAAATCCCACAAACCAACATCTGCGTTGAAGACAATCCCTCTTGTTTGGCCGTTTGCCGTATGGGGATTAGATACAGTCGATCCGTTCAGGACAGGCCAAGGGGGATTCACACATCTGTTGGTGGTAGTCGACAAGTTCACAAAGTGGATCGAAGCCAAGCCCATCAAGAAGCTCGACGCCCTAACGGCCATCAAGTTTGTCAGGGACATCATCTCGAGATTCGGGATACCTCACAACATAATCACTGACAACGGAACAAACTTTGACTCGGACAGATTCAAAGGTTTCTGTACAGGCCAAGGTATCCGAGTGGATTTTGCATCTGTGGCGCATCCCTAAACAAACGGGCAAGCAGAGCGGGCGAATGGACTTATTCTACAAGGTTTGAAGCCTCGACTCCTGCGAGAGGTGGGACATGCTGCTGGCGCTTGGGTCACCGAGCTACCTTTGGTGCTTTGGGGTCTCCGCACAACCCCAAATAGATCTACAGGGCGATCCCCGTTCTTCCTCGTTTACGGAGCAGAGGCAGTCCTTCCGAGTGACTTGCTTCACAACGCTCCACGAGTTGAACTCTTCTCCGAAGCTGAAGCAGAACAAGCAAGGCAAGACGGAGTGGATCTTCTAGAGGAAGAGCGCGAGATGGCACTGACTCGCTCAACCATTTATCAACAAGATTTGCGGCGCTTTCACGCGCGACACGTCAGGAGTCGTACATTCCAAGAAGGCGACCTGGTGCTCCGAGTGGATCAGCAGAGACCTCATAAGTTGGCTCCCGCCTGGGAAGGACCCTTCATCATCTCCAAGGTGCTGAACAACGGCGCATACCGACTCTACAACATCGACAGGGAAACGGACGAGCCGCGAGCATGGAACGGAGATCTCCTGAAGCGCTTCTACACGTGACCGTCGACTGAAGCAATGTAAAGAACAAGTATCGTTGAAGTAACACAAAGCAGATTGAGTTTTTGCAGATTCTAAATTCTTCCGCGGTCGCAGACTCCGGTCTAAAAAAAAAACTTAGCTACGATCAAGAATCACCTAAGTACAAACATTCTCCGAGTGTGCAGTAAACGTCACACTCGGGGACTTAGCTGCGATCCAGAATCGCCTAAGTATTAACTTTCTCCGAGTGTGCACTAAACGTCGCACTCGGGGACTTAGCTGCGATCCAGAATCGCCTAAGTATTAACATTCTCCGAGTGTGCACTAAACTTCACACTCGGGGACTTAGCTGCGATCAAGAATCGCCTAAGTACAAACTTTCTCCGAGTGTGCACTAAACGTCGCACTCGGGGACTTAGCTGCGATCCAGAATCGCCTAAGTATTTACTTTCTCCGAGTGTGCACTAAACATCGCACTCGGGGACTTAGTTGCGATCAAGAATCGCCTAAGTACACACTTTCTCCGAGTGTGCACTTAACGTCGCGCTCGAGGACTTGTCTGCGATCAAGAGTCGCTTACATAGAAAGCTTCCTTCGAGTGTATCTCACAGATCCACTCGGAGGCTTAGCACACCCTGATTGAGGCTCATGTAGATGTCAAGACCACTGACAATTACATGAGTAGCAGAACCTCATTGAGGCTCATGTAGATGTCAAGACCACGGACAATTACATGAGTAGCAGAACCTCATTGAGGCTCATGTAGATGTCAAGACCACTCACAATTACATGAGTAGCAGAACCTCATTGAGGCTCATGTAGATGTCAAGACCACTGACAATTACATGAGTAGCAGAACCTCATTGAGGCTCATGTAGATGTCAAGACCACTGCAATTACATGAGTAACAACTTGCTCCGAGTACGACCTCACAGTCGCACTCGAATACTTAGCCGCGATCCCGAATCGCCTAAGTACTCTATTGCCTTCGAGTGTATCCTACAGATCCACTCGGAGACTCAGCAGACCCTCGGTGAGGCTCATGCAGATGTCAAGATAGCTGACAATTACATGCTCCGCAAGTTTGCCATTGGCTTCACCAAGAAACGCCAAACAAAAACCATGAGCCAAAATCGTATCAACGACTCTTTGGCAAAAGAAGAGAAAAAGATTCGATTCAAATTCAAAGTTCACCTAAGGATAGTTGGCTCGGTGTAGATCAAGCTTATCCACACCGAACCACGAATGTGACGGCCAACAGCAGTGGCCAAAGTTTCTTACAACCAACACTCGGCATACCGAGGTAAAAGTTTTCTTAAACATCGTCAGGACTGGCGGTGGGACTGGCAGGCTCCACGAATGTGTCGAGGTCGATCCCGTCGGCGATGCGAGTGGCGCTCTCAAGGAAGGTATCCATGAAGTCTTTGAATCTAAGCTTTTTCGTGTTGGCGACCTGCAACGCCTTCAGCTTCTCTTCGCGAGCCTCCTTGCAGTGCACTCGGACCAGCGACAGAGCGATGTCCGCACCACAGCGAGCTGCAGACTTCTTCCACGCCTGCACTCGGTTCGGGACCTCCTCTAGCCGAGTCATTAAGCCTTCCATCTCGTGCCGAGACTCGTCTTCCGGCCAAAGCTCCTTGTCGATTCGGCCGATGACCTCTCTCAGTCGACCGATGAAAGGCCTCACCTTACCCAGGCGAATGTGTGCTCGGAGCATATCTCGATTGGCATCCTCGCCGAGTGGAACGTTCCCAAGAATCGACCGCTCAACGTCAGCTGCTTCAACCTCAGCGTCCATGCAAAAATCTGCAGAGACAGGACGAGCAAACAGTCAGCGCAGAATGAAATGCACAGTTCACAAGCACTCGGAAAAACAGAACTTACCACCGAGAAGCGCTATCATCTTCCGGGCCCAGTCACTGACATAATTTTCCTGTGCTATGCACCGCCTGTTCAACACTTTCACCTGTCCCATCAGCTCGGTCCTTTGTTTCCCCATTTTATCCACTTCAGCAGTCAACGCCTTGTTTGCCTCACGGGCCTCCTGCAAGGACTTTTCTCGTTCAGCCAGGACATCCTTCATACCAGCCAACGCAACCATTGCTGCATCCAGTTCCCCAGCAAACTGCACCTTTTCAGCCCTCAGAGTCTCGTACGCTGCTCCCATCTCGCAAGTTTTGTGCAAGTCAGCGCCAAGAGATGATCAGACAAATTCAACAAGGACAACAATAAACATTCTACATTCTTCAGACCCCTGCCGACGCAAGCAGTCGACAGCGGTCTCGGGGACTACACCCAGTGGGTTCACTAAGAGTGACCCCACTAGCACGAAGCTCAAACAGGTCCGCCCTATTGAGATACATGACAACAAACAAGCCTATGAGGTTACTACTACCCGACCTGAGTAAAGTTACTCTCGGGGACTCATCCAGTAGGTGCACTCGGAGTGCCCCCACTGCTAACATTCGAACAGATTAGTTTTTAATATGATCAAGTTAAATAAAATATGTATAAAGACAACTGCCGGTGCAAGCACTCGACAGAAGTCTCGGGGACTACACCCACTGGGTTCACTAAGAGTGAACCCATTGCAAAACAATCGTACAATATCCGAGTGCATTGATCAAACACCCACTGGGTTACAGGAGGAAAGTAAATACTTACTAGCCCACTTACTCGGATATCGTCCCGCGGTTCCAAGCTTCGCTTGTACACGAACGCGATGGAGTCGTACGCTTTCTTGGCCTCTCCCGCCATCAGCTCCGCCTGCACCATGGCCCCCTTGGCAGCTCCCACCTGATCTTCCGGGAGGCGCTGGACGTTGTACTCGACAGTCGACGGGCCTGGCATCGTAGGAGGCTCCTTGGGCATCCCAAGGCCTGCTCCAGTCGGTTCAGCAGCAATCAGCGCCGTTTCAGTCGACGGCATCACCTCAGTCGGCGGCGCGTCCATGGCGAGAGTAGTAACCGGCGGAACAGCCTCAAGGACAGGCACCGCAACTTGCTCGGACCTCCTCTGGTGGCCCTCCTCCACATAAATCACCCCTGAGGGAAACCCGACCGAACGGCGTGAGACCACAGGAAAAAGGAAAGAACAAAGACAGAATTCGTGATGCAATAATGTAAACTCTCGGAATTGCCACGGCGCACCTGGCTGGGATGTGACAACGTTGTCCATGTCCATGGGATCGTCCCCCTGGTGTGCCGGGGAGGTGGCAGAGGTGGCAACTCTGTCGAGTAAAATTCATTCGACCAATAAGCAGGAGTTCAATCGAATACCTGAAGAAGTTAGAAGAACAATGCACTTACGTTGAGGTGACGGGAATTGTGACCCTCATCCACGGCAAAGCCTTCCGAGGCTTAGATCCACTCGGTTTGGCCACCTTAGAGGGCTGACCCACAGGCTCAGCAGCAGCGTCCCTGGTCCTCTTGGTGCTCCGAGCACTCGGAACCACAGGAATGGTTGGCAAGGCGCTCGGAACCACAGGAGCGGCTCGCGGGGCACTCGAGGATGCTGGAGGGGCCGAAGGAGCCGCGGGTTCATGACGACGTTTGGTTCGAAGCTCTGGCGGTGGGGGTGGCGAGTTCTGCTCTTCATCTTCCTCCTCTTCTTCTTCGGACTCCTCCTCCGTCTCCCCACTGTCGGAGACGTACTCGACGCTCTCCATGCTGCCCTCCTGTCTGCCTTCCTCCTCCTCGGCCGGATTCCCGTTTGAGACAGGAGAGAACCAGTTGGTCCACGTCTGCACAAGATACAGTCGACAACATCAGACGTCAGTTGGTAAAACAAGAAAAAGCGATAAATCTAAGACAATCGGATGCACTCGACAAGTTTTACTCACCTCATTCGGAGGAGGGTTGTCCGCGCGGAAGGCCTTCACTCGCCGGGCCCCTCTAGGGTTTTCGCAGGCGCGCGTGATGTTGAGGACCCACGACGCCACCGTCTCCCCAGTCACGCACTCGACATTAGTCCAAGTGGAGTCCTCAGGCCCCGTGTAGTGCCACATGGCGTGATGTCGAGCTTGCAGGGGTTGGATACGCCGACCCAGGAAAACCTCCAACAAATATATGCCGGTGACTCCCCTTCGGACGACATCTACAAGCGCATCGACCAGAGGCTGGATATGGATCTTCTCCGCCTTCGTGAGCGTGAGCTGCTTAGGCGGAGCCGGTCGCTCTAAGCTAAAGGGAGGCAGTCCAGTTGTGGCATTCGGGCTTGCAACGTCCTAGCAGTAGAACCATGTCGACTGCCAGTTCCTAACAGATTCACTCAACTGAAGAGCGGGATAGCTACTTTTACTCTTCTTTTGGAAGCCTAAGCCTCCGCAGAGCTGTAGGAGGTGAGTTTTATCATCCGACTGGTTTAGTCGTTTGATAGTTTGGCATATAGCAGAGAAGATGTGTTTGAAAAGCCCCCAATGAGGAGGACAGCCGATGAAACACTCGCACAACACGACGAAGGCAGAGAGATGAGCTATGGCGTTTGGGGGGAAATGGTGGAGCTGCGCCCGAAGTGGTTCATAATACCTTTGAAGAAGGGATGAGGGGGCAGAGAGAAACCTCGGTGCATGTGGCTGAGTAGCAAGACGCGCTCCCCCTCCCGGGGCGCCGACTCGGTCTCGCCCTCCTCCGGCAACCTCCACGACTTGTGCGCAATCATTCCGTGCTCCACCAACTCTAGCAACTTATCCTCCGTCACCGTGGAGGGGAGGAAATCCCCCTGGATCCACCCCGCCGGTAGCGCCCGCTGCCGCCGCTGAGCAGGAGCCGCCGCCTTCCCCTTCTTCTTCCGCGCCTCTAGCTTGCTAGTCTGCCCCTTTGTCATGGCGGAGGCTGCAGACCCGCAAGGGAGAAGGAGAAGGAAGGAGCTTGGAATGCGCAGGAGATGGCGAGAGAAGCGGGGCGAATGCAAGTTATCCGGCGAGTGTAACGAAAAACCCTCGCCGCGGAAGTTTAAATAAGGTTCCGACAGGGTCACTAACAAGTGGCCCCGAAATCTTATCCCCCGACCGGTTGCTGCGATATTAGTGGAGAAGATGAAGGCGCGGGAATCGAGGCGTCAAGTACTACTCGAGTGCAATGTCGTCATCCCCGCTAAGCGCGCGACAACCGAAATTTGAGGATCCCGGAAAATTCGCCGCTGTTAGTTGACTGGTCGCGTCAAAAGATACCACGGAAGCACTCGGTCCCCGACAGTTCGTTTCACAAATACATCCACTCGGATCGTTGGTCAAGGAAGATAAAATGGATCGAGGCAAGCAACGCCAAAGTCGCATCCGTATCAGTCGGATCCGTACTCCAAGCATCGCTTCATCGTTCCAACCCCAATCCATTCGGGGACTAATGATGGGGTTACAGTCCTAGGGTAGGGTCATAGGCCTGCCCTATAAGTCCTACCCAAGGACTACCCTTCATAAGGGATAGGGCCTGATGGGGTCATAGTCCTAGGGTAGGGTCATAGGCCTGCCTTGTAGGTCCAACCCAAGGACTACCCCTCATAAGGGACAAGGCCCTTAGTCAGTTCCGACTGAAATAAGGAGTTCCCTCCATCTAGTCGGTAACAGATCCTCGACCGTCCAGTCGGAGATTAGCATTCGGAGTTTATCAAACTAACCGACTGGATGCCACTCTGTGCATCGTAACCCCCTGGAGGGAAACGGTCGTACGTTTCCATGTGCCTTTATTAGCATTTAAGACGTACATTACCTGTAACGTAGGCATTTATTCGCCACTACTCCACCCCTGTGCACTGAACCGTTGTGGAGGGCAGCGCACTCTATATAAGCCACCCTCCCCCACTGGTGCAGGGGTTAGCAATTCACTGTATTCTACATTTCACTCGACAACAAGCTCCCAGAGCACTGAGACGTAGGTCTATTACCTCCACCGCAGAGGGGCCTGAACTCATACAACCTCGCCGTAGCTAAGGCTCTGCCCATCCTTTCGTACCCTACACATCTACTGTCAGACTTATACCCACGACAGTTGGCGCCCACCGTGGGGCAGGCGTCTAAGCGACTTCCGGCGAGTTTGCGACTACATCGTTTTGCCATGTATTTCGGTGGAGATTCGAGCATGGGTCACGAGATCCTTTTCGGCGCTCTCTCCTTCATCGTCGACGATTCGGCATGGCTTCGGGACGCTCCTCTCGACATCGAGGCGCTTCCCCGCCACGGGGCTACGCACTTCCGTGCCGGCGCCCGTGGCATTCTTCTTCTCCAGCAGTCGGCTCCGGTGCAGACCTACACCGCCGTTAAGCGCTGCAACAAGCGGTCTCGCCGTCCGCGGCTCCAGCGTTGGGTGCAACACGCCCACGCGCGCCAGAACGCATCTTCACAAGTGGCGGTCCTAGAGTCGGTTGTAGTTGCCCCGCCGTCCCAGCGCTCGGACTCGGTTCCGACTGAGTTTCCTTCCGAGTACGCGGGTCGCGGGACTGTAGCAGAAGTACACATGGCCAACTCCCATGAAGATCCCCGTCAAGCTGGCCGGAACGAGCACGAGATCGGCGAAACGTCCGGCGCGCGTCGTCCGCCTCGCCGTTCTGCCAGTCGGCACACTCGGCGGAGCAACGTGGAGTTGTTCCGCACAGCCCTCCTCAACTTGGCTGCGGCTGCCAAGATAGCCGATTCCCTTCAGCCGACTGATTCAGAGGCTGGCAGGGGAATCAAGCAAATCCGCGCCCTGTTGCACACGGCGCAGCAGCAAAATTCGGCTGTTTCCCAGTCGCACAACAGGATCCACAATAGTTCTGTTCATGCGAATACGCATCGGTCAATTCACAGCCCTGGTTCTCATCAGCGACACAGGGGAGGCAGCCGTTCCATAAATCCCGAAGATCATCGCCGTTCACGCACCCCTCCGCGGGGTGGGCCCTATGGGCCCCGACATCATTATGATCGGCGTTCAGTCGGTGACACTTACGACCCAAGGCCCGACGCGAGAGGGCGTATCGCCCAGCGAAGGGTCGACAGGAGCCGAGCCCACCGCGATGGTTACGATATTGACCGTCTGAGTGGAAGCAGGACCATCGTGTCTGGTCCCGAGTGTTTCAGTCGAGCCATCCGTTCGGCTGACATGCCTCCCAACTTCCGATTGGCGACGGGAATCAACAAGTTTACAGGAGAGTCCAAGCCAGAAATGTGGTTGGATGATTACCGAGTGGCAGTCCAGATCGGAGGAGGAGACGACCATGTCGCCATGAAGCACCTCCCTCTGATGCTCGACAGCTCGGCGCGAGCGTGGCTGAACCAGTTGGCCCCCTCAAGCATCTACAGCTGGGCAGATCTAGCCCGAGTGTTCATCAGGACCTTCGAAGGGACGTGAAGCGCCCTGCTGGCCTCGTGGAGCTCCAGCACTGCGTCCAGAAGCAGAATGAGCCCCTGCGTGATTTCATTCAGCGTTGGACAACTCTCTACCACACGGTGGAGAACGTCACACAGCATCAAGCAGTCTGCGCCTTCAAGGCAGGCGTGCGGTACAGGGATCTGTACCTAAAGTTCGGCCGAACAGGCGACATCTCCATGAGCAAGATGATGGAGATAGCAGCACGCTATGCAAATGGCGAAGAAGAGGACCGCATCCGAAGCGGGAAGCACAAGACAGTCGGCGATGGAGATAGGAGCAACACTCGGAAGCAGAAGCAGAAAGCTCCGTCCACTCCGCAGGCAGAAGCTGCAGCTGTAACCAATGCCAAGTTCAAGGGCAAAGGGAAGGCCCAGTTTACCCCCAAGAAGAAGCAGTTCAATAATCCCATCCTGGACCAGCCATGTCCAGTTCATACGAAGATGGATGAAGAGGGCAACCCCATATATCCGAAGCATACCACTCGACAGTGTCGCCTCCTGATCCAGGGGTTCAGCGAAGGGCAACCGAGTGAAAAGGACAATGAACATGATGAGGAGGATAAGGAGGATCCGTTCTCCCAAGTCCATGCAACACTGATGATTTTTGCTGACCTTGAGAGCAAGAGTCGACTGAAGCTGGTGAACAGGGAGGTGAACATGGCCACCCCTACCAACCCCAAGTTCCTCAAATGGTCTCAGACTGCGATCACCTTCGACCAGTCGGATCATCCAGCACACGTACCCACCCGAGGGAGACAGGCTCTGGTCGTCGACCCGGTGGTGGAAGGAGTCCGACTGCGCAAAGTCCTCATGGACGGCGGCAGTGGCTTGAACATCATGTACGCCGACACTCTCAAGGGGATGGGCATTCCGATGTCCAAACTCAGCGAGAGCAGCATGCAGTTCCATGGAGTCGTCCCTGGACGGAAGGCCAAGTCACTCGGCCAGATCACGTTGGACGTCGTTTTCGGCTCCGACAAGAACTTCCGCAAGGAAAAGCTGACATTCGAAGTGGTGGACTTCCAGAACGCTTATCATGCAATTCTGGGCCGCCCAGCGTATGCGCGTTTCATGGCCCGTCCGTGATACGTATACCTGAAGCTGAAGATGCCAGGCCCGAAAGGTGTGATCACCATCACGGGCAATCGACAGCGGGCCGAAGAGTGTCTGCAGCAGGGATCAAGAATCGCCGACCAGCAGATGGCCGTCCTCGAGCTTGACGAGTACAAGAAAACAGTCGACCCCGCTGACTTGATGCGTTCGAAGAAGCCAGCTTCGGAGTCTGCATTCTAGTCGGCGGGAGAGACGAAGAAGGTCAGCATCCACCCGACGGACGACACTGCTGCCCCGATGAACATCTCCACCACCCTCGATCCTAAATAGGAAGCCGAGCTCACCCAATTCCTCCGTGAGAACTGGGACATCTTCGCATGGAAACCCTCTGACATGCCAGGTGTACCCAGGGAGTTGGCTGAGCACCGACTGCATGTGGATCCCACCGCTCGGCCTATCTGAGAACGCCTGCGACGGTCCGCCGCGCACAAGAGGAAGGCAATCGGAGAAGAAGTAGCCAAGCTTTTGGCAGCCAATTTCATTCGCGAGGTTCACCACTCCGAGTTGCTCGCCAATGTTGTCATGGTTCCCAAGAAGGGCAAGTCGCTCCGAATGTGCATCGACTTCAAGCACCTCAATAAGGTCTGCCCCAAAGACCATTTTCCGCTTCCCCGCATCGATCAAATTGTCGATTCGACTGCGGGTTGCGAGCGTTTGTCATTTCTTGATGCCTACTCGGGCTATCATCAGATCCGTCTGTATGGCCCCGATGAATTAAAAACAGCCTTCATCACCCCATTCGGGTGCTTCTGCTACATCACTATGCCATTCGGTTTGAAGAATGCACGAGCTACCTTCATGTGCATGATCCAAAAATGCCTCCTCGACCAAATCGGTCGGAATGTGGAGGCGTATATGGATGATATCGTAGTCAAGTCACGCAAAGGTTCCGACCTGCTGACTGACTTGGCAGAAACATTCGCCAACCTTCGTAGGTACGATATCAAGCTCAACCCCGCCAAATGTTCATTCGGCGTTCCCAGCGGAAAGTTACTCGGTTTCTTCGTTTCCGAACGAGGGATCGATGTCAACCCCGAAAAGATCGGGACCATCGTCCGAATGGAGAGGCCGGTCAGAATACACGATGTTCAACGGCTCACTGGTTGCCTAGCGGCTTTGAGCAGGTTTATCAGTCGACTCGGCGAGAAGGCGCTTGTACCGACTCATGAAGAAATCAGATACTTCCGAGTGGACAGATGAATCCCAAGTCGCATTCGACGATCTCAAAGTCCTACTTTCCACCCAGACGGTTCTTACTGCTCTGCTCAGTAAAGAGCCCCTTCTTCTCTATATCGCGGTTACAAATCAAGTCGTCAGCACTATTCTTACAGTCGAACGAGAAGAAGAAGGCAAAGCATACAAAGTTCAGCGGCCACTGTATTACGTCTCCGAAGTCCTGACCCCTTCCAAGCAAAGGTATCCCCACTATCAAAAACTTATCTACGGGATTTACATGACTGCGAAGAAGGTGGCCCATTATTTCCAAGACCACTCGGTGTCTGTCGTTTCTGATGCTCCGTTGTCGGAAATCCTCCACAATCGGGACGTATCAGGCCGAGTGGCGAAGTGGGCAATGGAGATGTTGTACTGCGATATCAAGTTCGAGGCCAAGAAAGCTATTAAGTCTCAAGCTCTGGCTGACTTCATAGTAGAATGGGTAGAACAACAGCAACCGACCCACATCTACTCGGCTCATTGGACAATGTTCTTCGATGGGTCCAAGATGTTGAAGGGCTCCGGCGCTGGCGTTGTGATCATATCGCTAAAGGGCGACAAACTCAAATACGTGCTGTAGATACACTTTGATTCCTCCAACAACGAGGCAGAGTATGAAGCTCTCCTCTACGGATTGCGCATGGCCATCTCACTCGGCGTCCGTCGCCTGATGGTCTACGGCGATTCAGATTTGGTGGTCAATCAAGTGATGAAGGAGTGGGACGTCTGGAACCCCACCATGACTACATACTGCAATGCGGTGAGGAAGCTCGAGAAAAGGTTTGAAGGTTTGGAACTTCATCACGTTCCGCGACTGAAAAACCAAGCAGCTGATGAGTTGGCAAAACTCGGATCCACTCGGAGACCCGTCCCGAGTGACGTTTGCCTCGAGCACCTCCACCTCCCCTGAGTTAAAGAAGATCCCTTCACAGAGGAACCAGTACAACCAAAGAGCTCCGCAGATCCGACTGAAGTCGAAGTCCCTGTTGTGGTAGATTTGGTCTTGAAAGTTCTTACTATCATCCCCGAGTGGACTGTGCCGTTCATTGCATACATCCTGAGGCAAGAATTACCAGAAGGCGAAGTCCAAGCCAGACAGATCGTCCGCAGGTCAAAGTCCTTCAGTGTCAGTGATGGCCGGTTGTACAAGGAAATCATTTCAGGCGTCCTTCAACGATGCATCTCCCCTGAGGAGGGACGGTTGATCCTACAAGAAATTCACTCGAGAACCTGTGGTCATCACGCCTCTTCAAGAGCAGTTGTCGCCAAAGCATTCAGAGCTGGCTTCTTCTGGCTGCAGGCGAACGAGATGGCTAAAGATATGGTCGATCGATGTGAAGGCTGTCAGTTCTACTCCAACAAGTCTCACAAGCCAACATCTGTGTTGAAGACAATCCCTCTTGTCTGGCCGTTCGCAGTATGGGGATTAGATACAGTCGGTCCATTTAGGACAGGCCAAGGGGGATACACACATCTATTGGTGGCAGTCGACAAGTTCACAAAATGGATTGAAGCCAAGCCCATCAAGAAGCTCGACGCCTTAACAACCATCAAGTTTGTCAGGGACATCATCTCCAGATTCGGTGTACCTCACAGCATAATCACGGACAACGGGACAAACTTTGACTCGGACAGATTCAAAGGTTTCTGTGCAAGCCAAGGTATCCGAGTGGATTTTGCATCCGTGGCGCATCCTTAGTCCAATGGACAAGCAGAGCGGGCGAATGGACTTATTCTGCAAGGTTTGAAGCCCCGACTCCTGCGAGAGGTGGGACATGCCGCTGGCGCATGGGTCACCGAGCTACCTTCGGTGCTTTGGGGTCTTCGTGTTGGAATTATGCCCTAGAGGCAATAATAAATGTATAGTTATTATTATAATTCATGTATCAAGATAATAGTTTATTATCCATGCTATAATTGTATTGAATGAAGACTCATTTACATGTGTGGATACATAGACAAAACACCGTCCCTAGCATGCCTCTAGTTGGCTAGCCAGTTGATCGATGATAGTCAGTGTCTTCTGATTATGAACAAAGTGTTGTTGCTTGATAACTGGATCACGTCATTGGGAGAATCACGTGATGGACTAGACCCAAACTAATAGACGTAGCATGTTGATCGTGTCATTTTGTTGCTACTGTTTTCTGCGTGTCAAGTATTTATTCCTATGACCATGAGATCATATAACTCACTGACACCGGAGGAATGCTTTGTGTGTATCAAACGTCGCAACGTAACTGGGTGACTATAAAGATGCTCTACAGGTATCTCCGAAGGTGTTAGTTGAGTTAGTATGGATCAAGACTGGGATTTGTCACTCCGTGTGACGGAGAGGTATCTCGGGGCCCACTCGGTAACACAACATCACACATAAGCCTTGCAAGCAATGTAACTTAGTGTAAGTTGCGGGATCTTGTATTATGGAACGAGTAAAGAGACTTGCCGGTAAACGAGATTGAAATAGGTATGCGGATACCGACGATCGAATCTCGGGCAAGTAACATACCGAAGGACAAAGGGAATGACATACGGGATTATACGAATCCTTGGCACTGAGGTTCAAACGATAAGATCTTCGTAGAATATGTAGGATCCAATATGGGCATCCAGGTCCCGCTATTGGATATTGACCGAGGAGTCTCTCGGGTCATGTCTACATAGTTCTCGAACCCGCAGGGTCTGCACACTTAAGGTTCAACGTTGTTTTATGCGTATTTGAGTTATATGGTTGGTTACCGAATGTTGTTCGGAGTCCCGGATGAGATCACGGACGTCACGAGGGTTTCCGGAATGGTCCGGAAACGAAGATTGATATATAGGATGACCTCATTTGATTACCGGAAGGTTTTCGGAGTTACCGGGAATGTACCGGGAATGACGAATGGGTTCCGGGAGTTCACCGGGGGGGCAACCCACCCCGGGGAAGCCCATAGGCTTTGGGGACACACACCAGCCCTTAGTGGGCTGGTGGGACAGCCCCAAGGGGGCCTATGCGCCAAGAGAAGGAAATCAAAGGAAAAGAAAAAAAAAGAGGGAGGAAGTGGGAAGGGAGGGGGACTCCTCCCACCAAACCAAGTCCAACTCGGTTTGGGGGGGAGTCCTCCCCCCCTTGGCTCGGCCGACCCCTTGAGGGTCCCTTGGACCCCAAGGCAAGGTCCCCCTCCCTCCTCCTATATATATGGGGCTTTTAGGGCAGATTTGAGACGACTTTCTCACGGCTGCCCGACCACACATACCTCCATAGTTTTTCCTCTAGATCACGTTTCTGCGGAGCTCGGGCGGAGCCCTGCTGAGACGAGATCATCACCAACCTCCAGAGCGCCGTCACGCTGCCGGAGAACTCTTCTACCTCTCCGTCTCTCTTGCTGGATCAAGAAGTCCGAGATCATCGTCGAGCTGTACGTGTGTTGAACGCGGAGGTGCCGTCCGTTCGGTACTAGATCGTGGGACTGATCGCGGGATTGTTCGCGGGGCGGATCGAGGGACGTGAGGACGTTCCACTACATCAACCGCGTTCTCTAACGCTTCTGCTGTACGATCTACAAGGGTACGTAGATCACTCATCCCCTCTCGTAGATGGACATCACCATGATAGGTCTTCGTGCGCGTAGGAAAATTTTTGTTTCCCATGCGACGTTCCCCAACAGTGGCATCATGAGCTAGGTTCATGCGTAGATGTCTTCTCGAGTAGAACACAAAAGGTTTTGTGGGCGGTGATGTGCGTTTTACTGCCCTCCTTAGTCTTTTCTTGATTCCGCGATATTGTTGGATTGAAGCGGCCTGGACCGACATTACTCGAACGCTTACGAGAGACTGGTTCCATCGTTACGAGTAACCCCCTTTGCTCAAAGATGACTGGCAAGTGACGGTTTCTCCAACATTAGTTGAATCGGATTTGACCGAGGAGGTCCTTGGATGAGGTTAAATAGCAACTCATATATCTCCGTTGTGGTGTTTGCGTAAGTAAGATGCGATCCTACTAGATACCCTTGGTCACCACGTAAAACATGCAACAACAAAATTAGAGGACGTCTAACTTGTTTTTGCAGGGTATGATTGTGATGTGATATGGCCAACGATGTGATGTGATATATTGGATGTATGAGATGATCATGTTGTAATAGAAATATCGACTTGCACGTCGATGGTACGGCAACCGGCAGGAGCCATAGGGTTGTCTTTATACTAACATATGTGCTTGCAGATGCGTTTACTATTTTGCTAGGATGTAGCTTTAGTAGTAATAGCATAAGTAGCACGACAACCCCGATGGCAACACGTTGATGGATGATCATGGTGTGGCGCCGGTGACAAGAAGATCGTGCCGGTGCTTTGGTGATGGAGATCAAGAAGCACGAGATGATGGCCATATCATGTCACTTATGAATTGCATGTGATGTTAATCCTTTTATGCACCTTATTTTGCTTAGAACGACGGTAGCATTATGAGGTGATCTCTCACTAAAATTTCAAGACGAAATTGTGTTCTCCCCGACTGTGCACCGTTGCTACAGTTCGTCGTTTCGAGACACCACGTGATGATCGGGTGTGATAGACTCAACGTTCACATACAACGGGTGCAAAACAGTTGCGCACGCGGAACACTCGGGTTAAGCTTGACGAGCCTAGCATGTGCAGACATGGCCTCGGAACACATGAGACCGAAAGGTCGATCATGAATCATATAGTTGATATGATTAGCATAGGGATGCTTACCACTGAAACTATACTCAACTCACGTGATGATCGGACTTGGGATAGTGTAAGTGGATCATGAACCACTCAAATGACTAGAGAGATGTACTTTTTGAGTGGGAGTTTAGCATATAATTTGATTAAGTTGAACTCTAATTATCTTGAACATAGTCTAAGTCCACTTTGAATATATTTGTGTTGTAGATCATGGCTCACGCAAGTGTCATCCTGAATTTTAATACGTTCCTAGAGAAAGCTAAGTTGAAAGATGATGGAAGCAACTTTGTAGACTGGGCTCGTAATCTTAAGCTAATCTTACAAGCTAGAAAGAAGGATTATGTCCTTAGTGCTGCGCTAGGAGATGAACCACCCGCTACGGCTGATCAGGATGTTAAGAACGCTTGGTTAGCGCGTAAGGAGGACTACTCAATAGTTCAATGTGCAGTCTTGTATGGCTTAGAACCGGGACTTCAACATCGCTTTGAGCATCATGGAGCATTTGAGATGTTCCAGGAGTTGAAGTTTATCTTCCAGAAGAACGCCCGGATCGAGAGGTATGAGACCTCCGATAAATTCTATGCTTGCAAGATGGAGGAAAACTCGTCTGTCAGTGAACATGTGCTCAAAATGTCTGGGTACTCAAACCGTCTAGCTGAACTGGGGATTGAACTCCCGCAAGAAGCTATCACTGACAGAATCCTTCAATCACTGCCGCCAAGCTATAAAGGCTTTGTGTTGAACTACAACATGCAAGGGATGAACAAGTCTCCTGACGAGTTGTTTGCGATGCCGAAAGTCGTAGAGTCTGAACTCCGTAAAGAGCATCAAGTGTTGATGGTGAGCAAGACCACTAGTTTCAAGAGAAACGGCAAAGGCAAGAAGGGCAATTCGAAGAAGAGCGGCAAGCCTGTTGCCAATCCGCCGAAGAAACCCAAGGCTGGACCTAAGCCTGAAACAGAGTGCTTCTATTGCAAGGGTATGGGTCACTGGAAGCGCAATTGCCCCAAGTATCTGGCAGATAAGAAGGCGGGCAAAGAATATCAGGTATATTTGATATACATGTTATTGATGTGTACTTAACCGGCTCTCGTAGTAGTGCCTGGGTATTCGATACCGGTTCTGTTGCTCACATTTGCAACTCGAAACAGGAACTGCGGAATAGACGAAGGCTGGCGAAAGACGAAGTGACGATGCGCGTAGGAAATGGTTCCAAGGTTTATGCAATCGCCGTCGGCACAGTGTCACTTCAGCTACCATCGGAATTAGTGATGAACTTAAATCATTGTTATTTAGTGCCTGCGTTGAGCATGAACATTATATCTGGATCTTGTTTATTGCGAGACGGTTACTCTTTTAAGTCTGAGAATAATGGTTGTTCTATTTCTATGAGTAACATCTTTTATGGTCATGCACCGAATGTGAGAGGATTGTTCATATTGAATCTTGATAGCGATACGCATATACATAACATTGAGACCAAAAGAGTTAGAGTAAACAATGATAGCGCCATATTTTTGTGGCACTGCCGCTTGGGTCATATTGGTGTAAAGCGCATGAAGAAACTCCATGCTGATGGACTTTTGGAGTCACTTGACTTTGATTCACTTGACACGTGCGAACCATGCCTCATGGGCAAGATGACTAAGACTCCGTTCTCCGGAACAATGGAGCGTGCAAGTGACTTGTTGGAAATCATACATACCGATGTGTGTGGTCCAATGAGCGTGGAGGCACGCGGCGGATATCGTTATTTTCTCACCTTCACTGACGATTTAAGTAGATATGGTTATGTCTACTTGATGAAGCACAAGTCTGAAACATTTGAAAATTTCAAGCAATTTCAGAGTGAAGTGGAAAATCATCGTAACAAGAAGATCAAGTTCCTACGGTCTGATCGTGGGGGTGAATATCTGAGTTTCGAGTTTGGTGCTCACTTAAGACAATGTGGAATTGTTTCGCAGTTAACACCGCCTGGAACACCACAGCGTAATGGTGTGTCCGAACGTCGTAATCGTACTTTGTTAGAGATGGTGCGATCTATGATGTCTCTTACTGATTTGCCGTTATCATTTTGGGGTTATGCATTAGAAACAGCTGCATTCACTTTAAATAGGGCACCATCGAAATCCGTTGAGACGACACCATACGAACTGTGGTATGGCAAAAGGCCAAAGTTGTCGTTTCTTAAAGTTTGGGGATGTGATGCTTATGTCAAAAAGCTTCAGCCTGAAAAGCTGGAACCCAAAGCGGAAAAGTGCGTCTTCATAGGTTACCCAAAAGAGACAGTTGGGTACACCTTCTATCTCAAATCCGAGGGCAAAGTGTTTGTTGCTAAGAACGGAACTTTTCTCGAGAAGGAGTTTCTCTCGAGAGAATTGAGTGGGAGGAAGATAGAACTTGACGAGGTTGTCGAACCTCTCATCCCTCTGGATGGTGGCGCAGGGGAAGGGGAAACCTCTGTCGTTGCGACGCCGGTTGAGGAGGAAGTTAATGATGATGATCATGAAACTCCAGTTCAAGTTTCTGTTGAACCACGCAGGTCGACGAGATCACGCGCTGCTCCAGAGTGGTACGGTAATCCCGTCTTATCAATCATGTTGTTAGACAACAATGAACCTGCAAATTATAAAGAAGCAATGGTGGGCCCAGATTCCAACAAATGGCTAGAAGCCATGAAATCCGAGATAGGATCCATGTATGAGAACAAAGTGTGGACTTTGGAGATACTACCTGAGGGCCGCAAGGCTATTCAGAACAAATGGATCTTTAAGAAGAAGACGGACGCTGACGGTAATGTGACCGTTTATAAAACTCGACTTGTGGCAAAGGGTTTTTCACAAGTTCCAGGAGTTGACTACGATGAGACCTTCTCACCCGTAGCGATGCTTAAGTCCGTCAGAATCATGTTAGCAATAGCTGCATTTTTCGATTATGAAATCTGGCAGATGGATGTCAAAACGGCGTTCCTTAAGGGTTTCCTTAAGGAAGAGTTGTATATGATGCAACCCGAAGGTTTTGTCGATCCTAAAAATGCTGACAAGGTGTGCAAGCTCCAGCGATCCATTTATGGACTGGTGCAAGCATCTCGGAGTTGGAACAAACGCTTTGATGAGGTGATCAAAGCATTTGGGTTTATACAAGTGGTTGGAGAATCTTGTATTTACAAGAAAGTGAGTGGGAGCTCTCTGGCGTTTCTGATATTATATGTGGATGACATATTACTGACTGGAAACAACGTAGAGCTTTTGGAAAGCATAAAAGGTTACTTGAATAAAAGTTTCTCTATGAAGGACCTAGGAGAAGCTGCTTACATTCTAGGCATTAAGATCTATAGGGATAGATCAAAGCGCCTGATAGGACTTTCACAAAGCACATACCTTGATAAAGTTTTGAAGAGGTTCAAAATGGAACAGTCCAAGAAAGGGTTCTTGCCAGTGTTACAAGGTACGAGATTGAGTAAGACTCAGTGCCCAGCAACTGATGAAGATAGAGAGCATATGCGCTCCGTCCCCTATGCTTCAGCCATAGGTTCTATCATGTATGCAATGCTGTGCACTAGACCGGATGTTAGCCTGGCCATAAGTATGGCAGGTAGGTTCCAGAGTAATCCAAGAGTGGATCACTGGACGGCGGTCAAGAATATCCTGAAGTACCTGAAAAGGACTAAGGAGATGTTTCTCGTGTATGGAGGTGACGAAGAGCTCGCCGTAAAAGGTTACGTCGATGCAAGCTTTGACACAGATCCGGACGACTCTAAGTCGCAAACCGGATACGTATTTATTCTTAATGGGGGTGCAGTAAGCTGGTGCAGTTCCAAGCAAAGCGTCGTAGCAGATTCTACATGTGAAGCGGAGTACATGGCTGCCTCGGAGGCGGCTAAGGAGGGTGTCTGGATGAAGCAGTTCATGACGGATCTTGGAGTGGTGCCAAGTGCACTGGATCCAATAACCTTGTTCTGTGACAACACTGGTGCCATTGCCTTAGCAAAGGAACCACGGTTTCACAAGAAGACCAGACACATCAAACGACGCTTCAACCTCATCCGCGACTACGTCGAGGAAGAGGACGTAAATATATGCAAGGTGCACACAGATCTGAATGTAGCAGACCCGCTGACTAAACCTCTTCCACGGCCAAAACATGATCGACACCAGAACTGTATGGGTGTTAGATTTATTACAATGTAATTCACATGGTGATGTGAGGGCTAGATTATTGACTCTAGTGCAAGTGGGAGACTGTTGGAATTATGCCCTAGAGGCAATAATAAATGTATAGTTATTATTATAATTCATGTATCAAGATAATAGTTTATTATCCATGCTATAATTGTATTAAATGAAGACTCATTTACATATGTGGATACATAGACAAAACACCGTCCCTAGCATGCCTCTAGTTGGCTAGCCAGTTGATCGATGATAGTCAGTGTCTTCTGATTATGAACAAAGTGTTGTTGCTTGATAACTCGATTACGTCATTGGGAGAATCACGTGATGGACTAGACCCAAACTAATAGACATAGCATGTTGATCGTGTCATTTTGTTGCTACTGTTTTCTGCGTGTCAAGTATTTATTCCTATGACCATGAGATCATATAACTCACTGACACCGGAGGAATGCTTTGTGTGTATCAAACGTCGCAACGTAACTGGGTGACTATAAAGATGCTCTACAGGTATCTCCGAAGGTGTTAGTTGAGTTAGTATGGATCAAGACTGGGATTTGTCACTCCGTGTGACGGAGAGGTATCTCGGGGCCCACTTGGTAAGACAACATCACACATAAGCCTTGCAAGCAATGTAACTTAGTGTAAGTTGCGGGATCTTGTATTACGGAACGAGTACAGAGACTTGCCGGTAAACGAGATTGAAATAGGTATGCGGATACCGACGATCGAATCTCGGGCAAGTAACATACCGAAGGACAAAGGGAATGACATACGGGATTATACGAATCCTTGGCACTGAGGTTCAAACGATAAGATCTTCGTAGAATATGTAGGATCCAATATGGGCATCCAGGTCCCGCTATTGGATATTGACCGAGGAGTCTCTCGGGTCATGTCTACATAGTTCTCGAACCCGCAGGGTCTGCACACTTAAGGTTCGACGTTGTTTTATGCGTATTTGAGTTATATGGTTGGTTACCGAATGTTGTTCGGAGTCCCGGATGAGATCACGGACGTCACGAGGGTTTTCGGAAAGGTCCGGAAACGAAGATTGATATATAGGATGACCTCATTTGATTACCGGAAGGTTTTCGGAGTTACCGGGAATGTACCGGGAATGACGAATGGGTTCCGGGAGTTCACCGGGGGGGGCAACCCACCCCGGGGAAGCCCATAGGCTTTGGGGAGACACACCAGCCCTTAGTGGGCTGGTGGGACAGCCCCAAGGGGGCCTATGCGCCAAGAGAAGGAAATCAAAGGAAAAGAAAAAAAGAGAGGGAGGAAGTGGGAAGGGAGGGGGACTCCTCCCACCAAACCAAGTCCAACTCGGTTTGGGGGGGGGGAGTCCTCCCCCCATTGGCTCGGCCGACCCCTTGAGGGTCCCTTGGACCCCAAGGCAAGGTCCCCCTCCCTCCTCCTATATATATGGGGCTTTTAGGGCAGATTTGAGACGACTTTCTCACGGCTGCCCGACCACATACCTCCATAGTTTTTCCTCTAGATCGCGTTTCTGCGGAGCTCGGGCGGAGCCCTGCTGAGACGAGATCATCACCAACCTCCGGAACACCGTCACGCTGCCGGAGAACTCTTCTACCTCTCCGTCTCTCTTGCTGGATCAAGAAGGCCGAGATCATCGTCGAGCTGTACGTGTGCTGAACGCGGAGGTGCCGTCCGTTCGGTACTAGATCGTGGGACTGATCGCGGGATTGTTCGTGGGGCGGATCGAGGGACGTGAGGTCGTTCCACTACATCAACCGCGTTCTCTAACGCTTCTGCTATACGATCTACAAGGGTACGTAGATCACTCATCCCCTCTCGTAGATGGACATCACCATGATAGGTCTTCGTGCGCGTAGGAAAATTTTTGTTTCCCATGCGACGTTCCCCAACACTTCGCACAACCCCGAACAGATCTACGGGGCGATCATCGTTCTTCCTCGTTTACGGAGCAGAAGCAGTCCTTCCGAGTGACTTGCTTCACAATGCTCCACGAGTCGAACTCTTCTCCGAAGTTGAAGCAGAACAAGCAAGGCAAGACGGAGTGGACCTTCTAGAGGAGGAGCGCGAGATGGCACTGACTCGCTCAACCATTTATCAACAAGATTTGCGGCATTTTCACGCACAACACGTCAGGAGTCGCACGTTCCAAGTAGGCGACCTGGTGCTCCGAGTGGATCAGCAAAGACCTCACAAGTTGGCTCCTGCCTGGGAAGGACCCTTCATCATCTCCAAGGTGTTGAACAATGGAGCATACAGACTCTACAACATCGTCAGGGAGACAGACGAGCCGCGAGCATGGAACGGAGATCTCCTGAAGTGCTTCTACACATGACCGTCGATTGAAGCAATGTAAAGAACAAGTATTGGTGAAATAATATAAAGCAGATTGAGTTTTTGCAGATTCAAAGTTCTTCCGCGGTCGCAGACTCCGGTCTCAAAAAAAAAACTTAGCTGCGATCAAGAATCGCCTAAGTATGAACTTTCTTCGAGTCTGCACTTAACGTCACACTCGGGGACTTAGCTGCGATCCAGAATCGCCTAAGTATTAACTTTCTCCTAGTGTGCACTTAACATCACACTCGGGGACTTAGTTGCGATCCAGAATCGCCTAAGTATTAACTTTCTCCGAGTGTGCACTTAACGTCACACTCGGGGACTTAGCTGCGATCCAGAATCGCCTGAGTATTAACTTTCTCCGAGTGTGCACTTAACGTCACACTCGGGGACTTAGCTGCGATCCAGAATCGCCTCAGTATTAACTTTCTCCGAGTGTGCACTTAACGTCGCACTCGGGGACTTAGCTGCGATCCAGAATCGCCTAAGTATTAACTTTCTCCGAGTGTGCACTTAACGTCCCACTCGGGAACTTAGCTGCGATCCAGAATCGCCTAAGTATTAACTTTCTCCGAGTGTGCGCTTAACGTCACACTCGAGGACTTAGCTGCGATCCAGAATCGCCTCAGTATTAACTTTCTTCGAGTGTGCACTTAACGTCACACTCGAGGACTTAGCTGCGATCCAGAATCGCCGAAGTATTAAGTTTCTCCGAGTGTGCACTTAACGTCACACTCCAGGACTTAGCTGCGATCCAGAATCGCCTAAGTATTAACTTTCTTCGAGTGTGCAGTTAACGTCACACTCGGAGACTTAGCTGCGATCCAGAATCGCCTAAGTATTAACTTTCTTCGAGTGTGCACTTAACGTCACACTCGGGGACTTAGCTGCGATCCAGAATCGCCTAAGTACATGAGCAACAGAACCTCATTCAGGCTTATCTGGCTGTCAAAACAACTGACAACTACATGAGTAGCAGACCCTCATTGAGGCTCATGTGGATGTCAAAACAACTGACGACTACATGAGTAGCAGACCCTCATTGAGGCTCATGTGGATGTCAAAACAACTGACGACTACATGAGTAGCAGACCCTCATTGAGGCTCATGTGGATGTCAAAACAACTGACGACTACATGAGTAGCAGACCCTCATTGAGGCTCATGTGGATGTCAAAACAACTGACAACTACATGAGTAGCAGAACCTCATTGAGGCTCATGTGGATGTCAAAACAACTGACAACTACATGACTAACAAATCGCCCCGAGTGCGACCTGATAGTCGCACTCGACAACCTAGCTGCGATCCCGTATCGCCCAAGTATTCTTTGACCTTCGAGTGTGTCCTACAGATCCACTCGGTGATCCTACCGATCCACTCGGTGATCATACAGACCCTCAGTAAGGCTCATGCAGATGTCAAGACAACTGACATGCTCCGCATGTTTGCCTTTGGCTTCACCAATAAACGCCAAACAAAAACACGAGCCAAAATCGTCTCAGCAACTCCTTGGCAAACGAAGAGCAAAAGATTCGATTCAAATTCAAAGTTCACATAAAGATAGTCGGCTCGGTGTGGATCAAGCTTACCCACACCGAACCAAGAATGTGACGGCCAACAGCAGTGGCCAAAGTTCCTTACAAATCAACACTCGACATACCGAGGATAAAGTTTTCTTAAGCGTCGTCCGGATTGGCGCCAGGACTGGAGGGCTCCACGAATGTGTCCAAATCGATCCCGTCGGCGATGCGGGTGGCACTCTCAAGGAAGGTTTCCATGAAGTCTTCGAATCGAAGTTTCTTCGTGTTGGCGACCTTCAACGCTTTCAGCTTCTCTTCACGCACCTCCTTGCAATGCACTCGGACCAGGGACAGGGCAACGTCTGCACCACAACGAGCCGCAAATTTCTTCCATGACTGCACTCGGTTTGGAACCTCCTCCAGCCGAGTCATCAAGCCTTCCATCTCATGCAGCGACTCATCTTCAGGCCAAAGCTCCTTATCGATCCGGCCGACGACTTCTCTCAGTCGACCGATGAAAGGACCAACTTTGCCGAGGCGAATGTGCGCTCGGAGCAGATCTCGGTTGGCGTCCTCCCCGAGTGGAATGTTCTCACGCATCGACCGCTCCACGTCAGCCGCTTCAGCCTCAGCGTCCATGCAAAAAATCTGCAAACACAGGACAAGCAAACAATAAGCACCGAGTGAAATGATCATACCAACAGCACTCGGAAAAACAGGACTTACCACCCACACGCGTTATAATCTGCCGAGCCCAGTCACTGACGTGTTTTTCCTGCGCTATACACCGTTTGTTCAACACATCCATTTGTCCCATCAATGCGGACCTTTGTTTCCCCATTTTTTCCACCTCAGCAGTCAAAGCCTTGTTCGCTTCACGGGCCTGCTCCAAAGACTTTTCTCGTTCCGCCAGAACATCCTTCATACCAGCCATGGCAACCAGTGCCGCATCTAGCTCACCAGCAAACTGAACCTTTTCAGCCCTGAGAGTCTCGTACGCCGTCCCCATCTCGCAAGTTTTCTGCCAGCCAGCGCCAAGAGACGATCAGACAAATCCAACAATAACAAGTCTAAGTTCTTCAGACCCCTGCCGACGCAAGCAGTCGACAGCGGTCTCGGGGACTACACCCAGTGGGTTCATTGAGAGTGACCCCACTGGCATGCAACTCAAACAGGTCCGCCCTATTGAGCTACATGACAACACCTAAGCTTATGAGGCTAATACTACCCGACCTGAGTAAACTTACTCTCGGGGACTCATACAGTCAGGGTACTCCGAGTGCCCCAACCGTTAGCAGTCGACCATATTATTTACGGATTTGACCAAGTCAAAGACAATATGCATAAAGACAACTGCCGGTGCAAGCACTCGACAGAAGTCTCGGGGACTGCACCCACTAGGTTCACTCAGAGTGAACCCATTGCAAACATCATACGGTATCCGAGCACACCCAATGGGTTACAAGAGAAAAGTAAATACTTACTAGCCCACTTACTCGGATATCGTCCCGCAGCTCCAAGCTTCGGTGGTACACGGATGCGATGGAGTCGTACGCTTTCTTGGCTTCTCCCGCCATCAGCTCCGCCTGCACCATGGCCCCCTTGGCCGCTCCCACCTGATTCTCCGGGAGGCGCTGGATGTTGAACTCGACATTTGACGGGCCTGGCATCGTTGGAAGCTCCTTGGGCATCCCAAGGCCCGCTCCAGTCGGTTCAGCAGCCACCAGCGCCGTTTCAGTCGGCGATATCGCCTCAGTCGGCGGCACGTCCGCGGCGAGAGCAGTAACTGGCGGAACAACCTCAAGGACAGGCTCCGCAGCTTGCTCAGGTCTCCCCTGGTCACCCTCATCCACATAAATCACCCCTGCCAGACCGAACGGCGCGAGATCTCAGAAAAAGAAAGGGGCAAGACCAAAGACAGAATTCGCGATGTGATAATATAAAACTCTCGGAATCGCTACAACGCACCTGGCTGGGACGAGACGACGTTGTCTGCGTCCATGGGATCATCCTCCTGGCACGCCGGAGAGGTGGCAGAGGTGGCAACCCTGTAGAGTGAAATTCATTCGACCATCAAACAGGAGTTCAATCGAATATCAGAAGAAGAACAATGCACTTACGTTGAGGTGACGGGAACAGTGACCCTCATCCGCGACAAAGCCTTCCAAGGTTTAGATCCGCTCGGTTTGGCCACCTTGGAAGGCTAACCCGCAGGCTCAGCAGCAACGTCCCTGGTCCTCTTGGTGCTTCGAGCACTTGGGACCACGGGAGCAGTGGGCGGAGCACTCGAGGACGCTGGAGGGGCCGAGGGAACTGCAGGTTCATGTCGGCGCTTGGTTCGGTGCTCTCGCAGCGGGGGCGGCGAGTCCTGCTCTTCGTCTTCTTCCTCTTCCTCACTAGACTCTTCCTCCGTTTCCCCACTGTCGGAGACATACTCGGCGCTCTCCATGCTGCCCTCCTCGCTGCCCTCGTCCTCCTCCTCGGTCGGGTTCCCGTTCGAGACAGGAGAAAACCAGTTGGTCCACTTCTGCATAGAATACAGTCGGCGACATCAGACGCCAGGCAGAGATTCAAGAAAGCGATAAAACTAAGACAGATGCGTGCACTCGACAAATGGTACTCACCTGGTTCGGAGGAGGATTGTCCGCGCAGAAAGCCCTCACTCGCCGAGACCCTCTGGGGTTCTCACAGGCGCCTGTGATCTGGAGCACCCACGACGCCACCTTCTCCTCGGTCACGCCCAAGACGTTGGTCCGAGTGGAGTCTTCGGGCCCCGTGTTGTGCCACATGGCATGGTCGCGAGCCTGCAGTGGTTGTATGCGCCGACCGAGGAAAATCTCCAGCAAATCTATGCCGGTGACTCCCCTTCTGACGACATCTACGAGTGCGTCGACCAGAGGCTGGATGTCGATCTTCTCCGCCTTCGTGAGCGCAAGCTGCTTAGGCAGAGCGGGACGATCTAAGCTAAAGGGAGGCAACCCTGTCGTGGCATTCGGGCAGGCAACGTCCTGGCAGTAGAACCACGTCGACTGCCAGTTCCTAACCGACTCACTCAGCTGAAGGGCAGGATAACTACTCCTACTCTTCTTCTGGAAACCTAAGCCTCCGCAGAGCTGGAGAAGGTGTGTCTTATCATCCGACTGGTGAAGTCGTTTGATAGTTTGGGATCTAGCAGAGAAAATATGTTTGAACAGCCCCCAATGGGGAGGACAGCCGATGAAGCACTCGCACAGGACTATGAAAGCAGAGAGATGAGCTATAGCATTCGGGGAAAGTGGTGAGGCTGCGCCCCGAAGTGGTTCATAATGTCTTTGAAGAAAGGATGCGGGGGCAGAGAGAAACCTCGATATACGTGGCTGAGCAGCAGGACGCGCTCCCCCTCCCGGGGCGCCGGCTCGATCTCATTCTCCGCCGGCAGCCTCCACGACTTGTGCACGATCATCCCGTGCTCCACCAGCTGCAGCAGATCCCCCTCCGTCACCGTGGAGGGGAGGAAGTCCCCCTGGATCCACCCCGCCGGCAACGCTCGCTGCCGCCGCTGAGCAGGAGCCGCCGCCTTCCCCTTCTTCTTCTTCGCCTCCAGCTTGCTAGTCTGTCCCTTGGTCATGGCGGAAGCTGCGGGTCCGCGAAGGAGAAGGAAAAGGAGGAAGCTTGGGTGCGCAGGGGAAGGCGAGAGGAGCGGAGCAAGCAAAGGCAAGAGATCCGGCGAGCGTAACGAGAAAACCCTCGCCGCTGAGGTTTAAGTAAGGTTCCGACTGCGTCACTGGCAGGTGGCCCCGAAACCTTATCCCCCGACCAACCGTGGCGATATCAGTTGAGAAGATGAAGGCGCGAGAATCGAGGCGTCAGGCGCTACTCGAGCGCGATGGCGTCATCCCCGCTGAGCGCGCGGTAACCGAAATTTGAGGATCCCGGAAAATCCGCCGCTGTCAGTTGACTGGTCACGTCAAGAGATACCCTGGAAGCACTCGGCTTCCGACAGTTTGTTCCGCAAATACTTCCACTCGGATCGTTGGTCAGAAAAGATAAAATGGATCGAGGCAAGCAACGCCAAAGTCACATCCGTTCCAGTCGGATCCAAACTTCAAGCATCGCTTCGTCGTTCCAACCCCAATCCATTCGGGGACTAATGATGGGGTCATAGTCCTAGGGTAGGGTCATAGGCCTGCCTTGTAGGTCCAACCCAAGGACTACCCCTCATCAGGGACAAGGCCCTTAGTTAGTTCCGACTGAACTAAGGAGTTCCCTCCATCCAGTCGGTAACAGATCCTCGACCGTCCAGTCGGAGATTAGCATTCGGAGTTTATCAAACTAACCGACTGGATGCCACTCTGTGCATCGTAACCCCCCTGGAGGGAAACGGTCATACGTTTCCATGCGCCTTTATTAGCATTTAAGACGTACGTTACCTGTAACGTAGGCATTTATTCGCCACTACTCCACCCCTGTGCACCGAACCGTTGTGGAGGGCAGCGCACTCTATATAAGCCACCCTCCCCCACTGGTGCAGGGTTAGCAATTCACTGTATTCTACATTCCACTCGACAACAAGCTCCCAGAACACTGAGACGTAGGGCTATTATCTCCACCGCAGAGGGGCCTGAACTCATACAACCTCGCCGTAGCTAAGGCTCTCCCCATCCTTTCGTACCCTACACATCTACTGTCAGACTTATACCCACGACATGGCCCTTAGTCAGTTCCGACTGAATTAAGGACTTCCCATCATCCAGTCGGTAATGAATCCTCCACCATCCAGTCGGAGATGAGCATTCGGAGTATATCAAACTAACCGACTGGATTCCACTCTATGCATCGTAACCCCGTGGAGGGAAACGGTCATACGTTTCCGTGTGTCTTTATTAGCATTTAAGATATACATTACCTGTAACGTAGGCATTTATTCGTCACTACTTCACCCCCGTGCACCGAACCGTTGTGAAGGGCAGCGCACTCTATATAAGCCACCCTTCCCCACTGGTGCAGGGGTTAGCAATTCACTGTAATCCATATTCCACTCGACAACAAGCTCCCAAGAGCACTGAGACGTAGGGCTATTACCTCCACCGTAGAGGGGCGTGAACTCATACAACCTCGCCGTAGCTAAGACTCTGCTCATCCTTTCGTACTCTACACATCTACTGTCAGGCTTATACTCACGACATACACCTTATATAGAAAAGCGGAGGGGGTATATATCAGTATAGATCGCAAGTTGTGTTTTACATAACAATACATATTTCTTGAAATACTCTGTGCTCTTGCTTTCAGCTGCACCATGTTAGAACGTGCCTTGACACGTACTGCGTGATTGCTTGTATTGTAAACACAATAAAATAGAAACACAAGCTTGACTCACGCCCTCGCGGGGGAGAATTTTCACTTGGCCGCCAAGTCCCAAAGCACAAGTGGAGCACGAAACTTTGATGTGGCGGGCCGATGTGCCCGAAGCAATGTCAAAAGGAAAACGGGTGCCATTTAAGTTCGAAAAATTCTCCACCCTCCCTTCTCTCTCTCCCCCCTCCGTCGTTCGATTTCCCGACGCCATCGTGCGCATCGCCGGCCAGGACAAGGCAAAGACATACATACCCAGAGGCAGAGGCTACAGCAGCCCCTCGCAGGGAAAAGAAGACCCACCCAGAGGCAGAGGCCCGCCTCAAATGCGCCGCCGGCCGCGCGCCGCCGCACGATGAGCCCCGCCGCGACGGACGCCGGCGGCGACCTCTTCGCCGCCAACCTCAAGGGCGCGCTCCTCGCCGTCGCCTCCTCCGCCTTCGTCGGCGTCAGCTTCATCGTCAAGAAGAAGGGCCTCCGCCGCGCCGGCGCCGTCGGCTCCCGGGCAGGTCCGTCCGTCCGCGCCGCTGTCGCTTTCGTGCCCTTCGATGCGGCTCTAGGTCTTTCTGGTTCATGAGAAAGGGCGGATCTTTTGCGCCCGGTTCCGCGTATCTGGTGACGTGACCTTCGCTGTGCTGTGAAAATTACAGGCGTCGGAGGGTATGGGTACCTCTGGGAGCCGCTCTGGTGGGTCGGGATGGTCACCAGTAAGCCTCTCCTCATCCTCATCCTCATGGCCTTCATCTGTTCCTTACTCATGCGAGAATTGGATCCAGATATCTCATTGCAACGGCAACTTTTCAGTGCTTGTTGGGGAGACCGCCAATTTCGTGGCTTACATGTTTGCGCCAGCCGTCCTCGTCGCGCCGCTCGGCGCACTCAGCATCATTGTCAGGTAAAATTGCTTGCCCTCGTCCTCGTTTCAGATCGCCTGTGTAAGATTTCGAATTCAATTGTTCGGGTTAGTTTGACATGTGCATGTGTGTGCCTCTTTGATGTTTTTTTTGGGGGGGGACAGTGCTGTTCTAGCCCATTTCATGCTGAATGAGAAGTTGCAGCGGGTGGGCGTCCTGGGCTGTATTCTCTGCATTGTTGGGTCGACGGTGATCATCCTCCACGCTCCGGAGGAGAGGCCCCCGAACTCGGTGGAGCAGATTTGGCGCTTGGCAACACAACCTAGTAAGCTCCCATGCTATCTCCATCTGGCTACTTGCTATAAAAATGGACTTGTCTTTTGACATGTCATCTGTAATGTTGTTGCAGCCTTCCTTTGCTATGCTGCTTTAGCAGTAGCTGTGTCATTGCTTCTTATGCTATATTGTGCTCCACGGTATGGGCAGGCGAACATAATGATCTATGTTGGTATCTGCTCGGTTATCGGATCCCTCACGGTAAATGCTCTGCATGATTGTGCCTCTGATTTTTCCATAGGTATTTTGTTATATGAGTATTGATATCTGTTTGATGCCGTGTCTTGTTAGGTAATGAGCATCAAGGCTGTGGGCATTGCAATTAAACTTACCATTCAGGGCGAAAACCAGGCTGGGTATTTCCAGACGTGGTTATTTGTGATGGTTTCAGCTATATGCTTAGTCATCCAGTTAGTTTACCTAAACAAGGTACTTCAGTGCCTCATCTTTATATGTAAAAAAAAGGGAACTTGTGGTCCTTCCAGATTTTGCAACAATATATTCTTAAAAAAAACACTTCTGTTAATTTTGCTTGAAGCTCTGTTAGATAATGTGTGGCAGGCTCTGCGCAATCACATCCTAATATTCTGACCACTACTTCATCTGTTGTGTCAACCTTCAGGCACTGGATACTTTCAACACAGCGCTGGTTTCTCCCATCTATTATGCCATGTTCACAACCCTCACTATTTTAGCAAGTGCCATAATGTTCAAGGTGAGCAATTTTGAAAATATAGGTACTCTTGGCCCTGTGTTCATTGGTTATCTCACTTGTGTATTCCTGACTATCCAGGATTGGTCTGGGCAGAGCGCAAGCATTATTGCCTCCGAGACTTGTGGGTTTCTCACAGTTCTTGCCGGTATTATTGTGCTCCATTCCACTAGAGAACCTGATCAAAATCTGTCTCCAGGTACATACTCGCGAAGCCTGGTACGTACAATGTTAGGAGAGAAATCTTACTCCAACGTACTGATCATTATCCTCTCCATATGACTGCAGACCTTTATGCATCTCTCACTGCACCCCTGCCTCCAAAGATATACTGGCACATACAAGGAAACGGCGGCGATGTAGGGAAGCAAAAAGAGGAAGACTCACTTCCCTGCGATTTCATCACCGTCGTGCGCCAAGACTACTTCGTCTAGAAAACTCTCAGGACGGCATACACGTTTCATGTGCCGGCCAGCCTCAAGACCTTCATGTGGAGAGGGTGGACACCGGGGCCAGTTACCGACGGTAATGACGCCCTCAAGGCCATCCTGGCCTGAAAAATGTTAAAATTTTGCAGAGAGATCGTGTTGTACCATACCATGACCAAACCGGTTGGGTCGAACCTAGATGAGATGTTGTACGATTACTTGTGGACTGTAGAAACTGTGCCGTGTAAGGATGATGTTGTAGGGGGTTCGTGAGGGATGTTGTAGATGTTGTTGCCTGTCTGATGTGAATACCAAGCACACAGCGCTTGCTGTTGCTAGTGTGACATTTTGTTTCGCCCTTTGTCGGCTTGCATTGCACAGTCCGTTGGCAATTCCACCTTGGTGGTCATCCTGTTTCGCGCCTGGGTTGAAAAGGTTCTCTGCTGGGTCATACCGGTGTACCTTCCAGGTGTACAATAAAGAGATAATAACGCAGCATTGTGTTGAATAAGTTGAGTTTTTTTAGTGTTGTGCAGAGTATTCACGAACAGGAGGTGATGCATGAAGTTCAGCTCGTTACCAGGAAGCAGGATGGAACAGACATTCTGCTGTTTTTTTCCCCTCCTGTTACGGGCATTGTGCGGCCGTTGGGACCTGGGAGTACGTATGAACTGGCGCGCAATCTCGTATGTGGACCGACAACCAGCCTTCTTACTCTTGCTGCAACACGATGGATGCTTTTCTAGGACAGCGGACTCGTTCAGACTCGTCCGCGACCGGTCCCCTCTAAAAGCAAATTAACCATATCTGCAACTCAGTATTTGCTTCATGATCTATAAGTTATTAAGTTTACAGTTTCATTACACTGCTATATTCACTCGCTAGCGGTACCAGTTCACACAGCATTACGACGTATAGCTCCGTAAACAAGTACTCCTACGTACTACACGAGACGACATGATCGTCACAATAGTCACAAACTTCAAAGCAACAACATATCATACACGTACAGTAGCCATACTGTGACCGGAGGTTCTGCTCAGACCCAGAGCTTGTGCAGCGCGTGCAGCTGGCCCAGAGAGGAAGATTTCAGAGACAGACGGTACATCTCTTTCAGCTTGGCCGCCTCTCCCCTGCCGCCGCCGACGCCGTTGGCCTGACTAGTTACGGAGGCTGCTGGCCTGCTTGTGTCCGGGTTCTTCAGCATGCTCTTCAGCAGGCTCTGCAGCTGGCTCCAGAACTTCGGCTTTATGTCCAGGTTCACATCGTCCGAATATTCCTCGTTTGCTCCGACCACGTGGCGGCCTTCCAGCAAGTGCATCAGCGCGCCTTCAAGCATCTTCAAACAGATACGAAGAAACATGATTATGAGATCATAGAAGAAATCCCGTTCCACATTCACAAATAAGACATCCTAGGCACGCGCGCGCGCACACACACACACAGAGGATGTCAATACTAATGTGTAAGCGAAAGCATAGCCTCAAGCCTAAATGCTCAACCGGTTTCAACCTGCTGTCTACAGATGCGCCTTTTTTCTTTCTCAAAATATCCCTAAGTAGAACTCCCGCTGCTTAGCAGTAAATAGCAGTAAAAAAAAAAAACACTACTCCGCAAAATTACTCTTAACACTACAAACCAAATGCAAAAGGCAACATACTAAACGGTTCTAATTAGGGATGGCACCTGCAGGGTATGGGTACGGGTAGAGCCTCCCCATACCCTTACCCGTCCCGTCTGAGATTACCCATCACCCTTACCCATATCCGTCAATGGGTACAATATTTTCCCATACCTGTTACCCGACGGGTAGACGGGTACCCGCGGGTAAAATTACCCATATTTACAAAACATCAATTTAAACAACTTATAGTTATAAACTCCATTGCATCATATAGTTTACAAAGATATATTATAACTACAACACATTCTTATAAAACAACATCATATGGTCATAGACAATAACACATAGGCATACACTTTCAGTTCACAAATTATTGACATAATGCAGATTGTAGAGATAATTTTGAGTTTACATAAATTTTATATGGGTACATGGGTATATGGGTATGGGTTATATGATCCCATACCCGTACCCGCTCTACCCGATGGGTTTTAGATTTTCGTATTTATATACCCATGGATAATGTTTTGTCCCATACCCTTACCCTAATAGGGTTTTTACCCGCAGGGTACGTGGGTAATGGGTACCCATTGCCATCCCTAGTTCTAATCAGATGACATTATGCCGCTCGATTCTACACGCAACTACCCCCTCCATTCCGAAATAAGTGTCGTCGTTTTAGTTTAAAATGTATGACAGGTAATGCACTTTCCGGATGCCAGAAAAGAATAATCATAACGAAGATCTAGCAGACTAAGCAACTAGAATAGAAGGAGATGGCAAGCCAGGAAGAACATACCGCACTAGAGTGAAATGAATCAGAGATGCTAGTAGAAAGGGCAGATTGCGCCATAAGGATGTTAAGAAACATGGTAGGATGCGTCTTCGGACCATAGAATTCTAAAGCCTTCTGCCAGTTCTTCTCTGCTAGCGAACCATACCACTTGGCTTTCTTACGAAATTTATCCTCGTTCTTCTGTTTGACCTCCTTGTTAACCAAATCCAGGAACTTCAAGCACAGATCCCTTTGATAACAACCAAGCTGAAAATGGCCAAAGGCAGCCTCCTGTTTGCGAAGTTCACCAAGGGACTCATATGTAGACAAAGCCTCCCGAAAAGCATCACTTGCTGAAATCTCAAGAACTGTTCTGTTAGATGATTCATCAACAAGTCCACCTTCGTAGCTGCCAGTTAAAAAGCTTTCCCTTGCCAAAAGCATTCCGAGCCTCAGGTGGGTATGGGCATACTGGGTGTAAACTTCGTTGTACAGTGATTTATCAACTTCATTGTCAGCAATAGCATACTTCAGTTGCCTCTTAGCTGCTGTATAATAGTTTATTGCTTGAAAATATTCCGACTTGGCAGACTTCACGGATTGCATATATGAGCCTTCAGGAAGATCATACATCTGAAATTCTTCTATCCTCGACGCCAATTTCTCTGCTAAAGCTCTTCTACCATGAGCTAAGTTACAATTGATCAATATAACATTTGTGTGATCAGAGACCTCTTGAAATGCACTAATGGCATCAGCAAAAGCAATCTCAGCACTACTCAGATTTTTACTCTCAAGTCTAATGCGACCAAGTTCATTGAATGCCCAACCTCTTTTCTTAAGGATGGTGGAGAACTCTGCCGAGCGCATAGGAAATGCAAACATGGCTCCCTTAGCTGCACCATAGCAGTGAATAGCAGAACACAAGTTGTATTCAGTATCTCCTGGTTTAGGACCTCCAAGGTACTTGAAAATACCACCGCTCGCACTGGAAACATCATCATTAGGTTTATCAGGAATAGCATCAGCATTACTTGACTGATTCTCCATGGTATGATCACAATCAAGTTCAGCATTTGCCACCGTCCTTTTCTCATGACGAGTATCATTCGTGCTGTGCTGAGTTTCTTCAGAACTTTCCGTAGCTTCCTGTGCAATAGGTTTCTCTTTAATTTCAGTAGATTGTGAATGAATGTTCCTGCCAGATGCTTTTTTCTTTTTCTTTCTTCCATGCAATGTAGAGGCCTCAGGACTACTACTGCTTGCACTACTGCCACTATTTGCCCTATCACTTTGGCAACTACAGTTTATCAGTGAGCATGTTCCACAATTCTGCTTATCTTTTCCCAGTTTTCTCTTTAGACGTTTGACTTCCATTGCAACTTCATTTGACATCCTAAGTTCACCTTCAGGCTGTTGCTCCTGGAGCACAGGTGCTTGATGGCTGCCCAATCGGTGATATTCTGCATAGACATCACCTACAAGCATCCACACATTGGCCCAGAATAAATAGTTTGGAGGCAACTGTTGAGCAGAAACATCATAACCAAAGCATTTTGCATTCTTGAAATATTCTGCTTCATCCAATACAAGACTTGAGTTTAGATCACCATCTTCCAGGCACAGCGAACTATTGGACATGGATGAGATGAATTCATCACCATCTAGATGTTTAGGCATAGACCCATAAACCATGCAAGCTAATTCCACAACTTTCAGAGTACGATGAAGCTGCCCATCATTTTTATACGCCTCTCCAAGTGCCAGATAAGATTCCCCCAGCAAAAGAGCAAGTTTCCACAATTTATGGTCCATTTTCAGTTTGGGTAGCCACTCCCTAATGTCGCAAACTTCAATGCAATCAACATCGCCACATCTACATAAAGAGAAGTCAACAGGTCTCTCCCAAATGGTGTCTGCATTGTCAATACAATCATCCTGAGTGTTCTGCAGCTGCCGGTTCCACCTTAAAGATTTGATAGCTTGTGATACATGATGTATAGCTGCCAACTTAGAGGAGATAGCATCAGCAATTGGTTTTGATATCTGAGAGTTTCCAGCCTTACACATTAGCAAGCTATCATCAGAGACATCTTTTGTAGTTGAAGATGCAGTACCAGTATCAACATGACCACGTGAAGATTCTGACTGTGAATACTCCAACATACTATCTACGGCTGCTGGCTCATCCTTGCTTATCTCTGTCAAAACATCATCTTGCTTTGATGGTAAATTCTGAAGGCTCAACTGTGGAGACTCATCATCCAAGTCTGTAAGAGTAACTTCCGATTCAAGCAGAAATGATTCTGTTGTCAGTTCCAACTCCTCATAACATTTAAGGATGAGCCTTGCAAACTGTTCATGAGCATATGCCCTGACAACCTAAAACATGAAAGAATAAATCTTGAGACAAATTTCTCACCGAGAAAATAACAGACTTGTAGAACGGTGATATGATAGATAAGTACCAGGTGATCCTGCTTGTTGAGGAAATCTAAACATTTTCTGAAGAACTTTGCACATTTTGCTCTATTACTAGGTACCTGCAAACATATAAGGCCTTTAACAATCAGTAAAGCTGTACAAAAGTACATGTTAAAAAAAAAAAAAACTGTACATAGAGGTAAAGTAAGAGTGACAATTCCCTGGTACCTTCGATAAAGACATCCTATGAGCAACACGATAGAGGAGTGTGCCCAGAGAGAAGAGTGATTCCCTTCTCCCCTTGTTCATTAAAGAAGACACAGGATTGCACGTAGATATATGATCACCAGCAGTATGTTTTTCAGGTAATATGGACAAGTCATATAACTGCACAACATCTTCTTCAGCGCCTTTGTAGAGCTGAGAAAGCAAACCTTCAGTATAAGTGCACAGGAACTAGCATTGGTGGTTACCAGTCTAATGCTAAATAAATCAAGTTGTACATAAAAATATCTAGAGACTAAAAGGTTGAATAGAAACATATCTAACACATGTTGACTATCATAAGTAGGTTCGAAAGCCATACCCAATATGCACCAGGGTCTTGCTTACAGTTATTCTGAAGGAACCTTAGGACAGCTAGGCCATTTTGCTGGACAACCTGTGGATGAAATGCAGGCGTGCCATCATCGGACACACCCTTAAGTAGAAATATATCATCATTTTTTAGAAGCTCATAGCCTTGGACAACACCATTCTGATGATAACATATGGCCAATTCTGGCACACTTGCCATTACATTGTCAAGCCAAGCTTCTAGCCAGTTCAATGGAGTAACCTATCAAAAGCAATTTGACAGCAGAGAGAGTAAGACAATTTGTCAGCAGAGAGAGTAAGGCAATTTGTCAACAGAGGGAGTAAGGAAAGAAAATATGAAGCCAAATTAAACATAAAGCATACCTGTCTTGAAACATCCCATAGGTGTAAGCTGACTGCAATATATTTCTCATTGCTAAATATAAGCAAGTCGCTACCCAAGAGGATATGGAAATTGTGGAACTGCCAAAAGCAAACCTTCCGAAATCCATTGTTCCCCACTCTCCTACTCTTCTCAGATTCTTGCACCTCACAATTGGGGGTTTCACCAACACGAGTGGTTTTCCTAACAGGGTCCGATCCTGGAACTTTTTGCTTATTTTCCCTTGCACCCCAGTACAGGCTTTCACAAGTACCATGTGACGGTTTTCTACTTTTACTGATATTCTGATCCAAATACGGCGATGTGCTAAAATTAGAAGAGGAGGACGAATCAAAGGAACCCTCCATATGACCGAAGGGTCCATGCAACATGGATGCTGTTTGCTTGTCCTGTGATGGTTGATGACTTGGTGGGCAATCACATGCCTCTGCCCTAACCGAGTGCATCGCAAAGTTCTTCAAAATTGAAGGATCAGATCCTTTAGGTTGGTTATTTTGTCTTCTAAATATCTTTTCACCTTCATCAACATCAGGCCTGCAACAGAATGTGGAGTGGATCATTAGCATTCACTACATTGAGTATGGTCGTTTTGAAGTAGTGAGCACCTTACCCGGAGTTTAAAATGAGTGTGTCTCCAATACGGCTAACAGCAATAGATACTTGTGCCTTAGAGTAAGGTATTTTAAATATCTGCTTTAGAATATCAGTTGGAGCAATCACATCTATTTCATCGCCATATTCAGCTAGGCCTGACACGGCTAGTGCTTCACACTTCCTTGATAAGTTTTGGTTGAAAAGTCCACTTCCATACCGTAATCCTAAAGAATATGAAGAAACATATATCAACAGAAATGTATTGCATGCCAAAAAACTTTAATAATTTTGGACTACTGGACCATGTGGACAGTGGTGTGATAAGAACACTGCATAGATGGTAATCGGCCGCATATTCGGTGCTAATGGGGAACCATCATGAATACCTGATCCAGAGGCCTGTCCGCACCATTATATGTTTAATCACCTGACTAATGCAATTAGTCGGATAACTTTTGTGCAATCACACAACGAACTCGTAAAGCCTAAAAAAGAACACAAGGTTTTTACCAGATCTGCTGACATGAAGCAGAGCAATCACGGACCGGTACCATCGAAGATATCAGTACCACCCCATGATGTCACCTAAAGCCTTTGAAACCTGTTTGTGTGCTGAATGGAATGCTTGCCTCCCAGTTTATCCCTTGAGCCGATGGAGTTAGAGCTTCTATTGGAAACAGCAAAGGGGAGGTGGAGAGCTAAAAACGGGAATGGGAAGAAAGATGTACAAGGGGAAGGCGAAGGCTCACATATCCAAAAGGGGAGGTGCTTCCTTATCTTATTACATAGGATCGCCTTTATCAACTGTTGTTTGTTTGTTTGGAGTGGTTTGCTAGGCTTTCTACTAACCACCTCGACATTCTTTAGTTTGTTTTTATTAATTCCAAATACACCAATGCATTAATAGCACACAGTTTTCCATATAATTGGTAGGCGGCACATTTAAGTCTGCCAACCATATTTTGTCTTCAGCAAAACTGGTGAACAGCACATCACTTCCGCAAATTGTAGGAATGATGCGGCAGTGGCCTAGGTCGCATCCTGCGGGTAAGTGCTGTTTCAGGTAATTAGAACCAGGTTAGTGGGCTGGAAGATAGACGTTGTCGGTAGCAATAGGACGAGAGAAAATATGTTTCCTGCCTGCCTTTGAAGAATTCCCAAAATGATAAAAAATATTAGCTATTTCTATATCTCTAGCTTGCATAATCTTCTTCTGGACTCTTTCCTAATATGCCTAACTCTCCTCCTGGATTATTAATTTATGTACTGTTCCTGCTGTGTGCCATGGACTACTACAGTTTCACCTCCTGTGCTTTACACAGTTACACTACAGCATTGGTATCTCAAACAGACTGATGTCCGTTATTTGAAAGGTTTTGCTGCTGCATGTACCACTGCAGCAATCATCGAATGAAAGGTATCATGAACATGAAATAGAAAATCCCAAAGCTGGTATAATCACTCTCTCACAGTCTCTAACTTCTTACCTTAGATTTACACATTTACAAGGGTAATACTCACAAAAAGAAGAATATTCAAAATATTTATTGCTAACCAAGCAAATATGCTTCAATAATAATTCACCAGGTCATGTCACCTAGAGTTTTCACAGGTAGCATCCATCCACTGTAAATACCAAACATCATTTAATTATATAGGGTGTGATTGAGAAAGCACTTGGATACATGTATATGCTTATCACACGCTAAAACAGTTATAATTTTAATAGCACACGCATGTTTTTACCATCAGTAATGCTGCATTATACTACAAACTGCCAAGAAGCCTAGATTTTTTTTTCACAATAAAACTATATTGACGAAGGCTCGACAGAGGTCACCTTCAGTACTCTTTGCATCCGTTGGGAAAACCTTCTCTGGGAGGTTTGGAATCACGGGGAGTGTGTTGAGGTCGGTCTCCAGTGGCAGCATTTGATACCTTGGAGCTCCAGTCCCAGTCCTGCAATATTTGTGACAACAAGAGCATGATTAAACTAGTGGTTCTCCTGACTCAGACATTTGCGGACAACGAGAAATCTCATTTGATAACAGTAACGTGTCGCTGTACACTTCCCAACATGATTTTCCCTATCCCGCAAAAAAAACATGATTTTCCCTACATACTCTTTACCTCATGATGTCCGAATGAAGAAGGGGGGGAGATAGTGTCCACCACCATTCTATGTTCCAGAAAAAAATATCTAGATTATGCAGGTTTGTAAATTGTAACCGCTACATTGATATACGGTGTGTTCATGATTCACTGGACCAGTCGTTGCTAAAGCAGCAAGCAAGCCCGCAATCATCTCAGCATAGTCACTCTGCCCCCAAATATACCATAACAATCAACTAACTGAAAGAGCGATTGACGTTTCATCTCCAGGCTCTGCTCAGCATTTGCGGACTAGAGGAAATTTCATTCGGTAACAGTTACGTGTCACTTTACACTTCCCAGCATGAACGTGACTACACACTCGTTACTTGATGCTGTCCATTCTAGGTGGTAGGTTCCAACACAAAATCTATGTTCTGCTAGTTTGTAAGTTGTAACAGTTACACTGAGATACCATGCATTCACATTCACTAGTCTGATCTTTGCTGCAAGCAGGACGCATCCAGTAACTGAAGAAGGGATTGACATTGCATCTCCCAGGATCTACTATTCAAGCACCGTCTTAAGCCCTCACCAACGAATCACAACCAGGAACAATTCTAACTGTACAACCAAAGCAGATAGCGCTCTTCCCCAATCACATTTTAGCTCAAATTCGACACCACAGCCCTCCAAATCTCACAAGGACATTCAGCACGCAAGCTATAAGCAATATAAACGCTCGGGTGATTCGGATTGAACAGCCTCCCGACGGATTCGACCAGGAGCCTGCATCAGAGCCCAACAAATCGCACGAAGCATCAGCTAGACGCCTAGACTTGCACACACGCCACTTCGATCGAACAAGCGCAGGGGCGCGGAGAATCGAGGGGAGGGGGAGCTCACGGGGAAGCGGAGGGGAGGAGGGCGGGGGGGTAGGCGGAGTCGTCGGTGGGGACCGGGAGGGAGCCCACGCGGAGGTAGCGCGCCGGCGGCGGCGCGGCGATCTCCAGCCGCCCCACGCACTGCATCTCGCCCGACGCGTCCATCGGAGCCGTCCTTCCTCCTCGCCGCCGGCGTCGGCTTGTGGAGCTCGCTCGGATCGCGGCAGCGGCAGCGCGTTCCGTGCCCGGCTTGACGAACGCCCACGGAGTCAGTGGAGAGTGCTAGACGCTTCTACCTCTCTCCCCTTTGGGCCTGTCATGGAGCAGCGGCGGCTGCAGTGTTGTTACGGACGTCCGAGGAAGCCCAGTTTGTTCTTCTTTTACGGGGCCGTGACGGGCCCGTCTATGAATCATCCTATTCTTCGCCTTAAGCGACGGATCGTCGCTAAATGTGCAGGCGGCCCCAGTAAAAACGTTGTTCTAAGAAAAGGTATAATAGACTAAAAAAAGAAAGGAAAAAGATTCTTCTCAATCGGCGGATTACAACATTGCATCCATCATGTTTGTGGCCGTTGGATTGGATTTGATCGTTTGTTTGCTTAATGCACCTCACATGGCTATAGGAGCCCACATGTGTCTAGAAATATCTTATCTTCATGTCCTTATCCTCATCTCCACAAAAGTCACGGCTCACTACTCGTCTTCTTCATGGATTAATCTCGTCACTCTCTCTCAAGCATCCACACGTCGGCCGTTGTTCCATTCCATCCAATCCCTTGTGCGTCGGCGTTGAGAAAGGAGGGGTCCCAGCTGCGGCTCTCCATGGATTAGTCTGTTCTCCTTCTGTAAGAGGGGCTCGTCTCGGTAAGGTCCGGCGGCGTTGACGGGGAACTTGGCAGTTTCGATGCTCGCCGGCGGCACGACATTGCTATTCCCTCATCGGTGGTGATTTTTTTTCTTGCAACATCCTCCTTATTGTAAGAAAGATCCTACAACATCATCAATGTTGCAAAACTTTCATCCGTCAATATCTTTGTTTGAAAAAAAACTGCAACACTACCTTTATTGTAAAAAAAAATCCGCAACACAACCTATGTTGTAAAAAAATTCTGCAACATAACCTTTGTTGCATAAAAATTATGTGACACATTCATTATTATAAATGTTTCTGCAATAAAACTATTGTTGCAGGAATCTGCAACACCATCTCTGTTATAAATGTTTTTGTAACAAAGTCGTTGTTACGGAAATTAATAAGTGGGAAAGGGGACAAGCAGGACGTGGCAGGAGATCGATCGGACGCTGACCGCACGTAGATCCAACGACCATCGAGGTGATGGATGTATAGCATACATCAACCGATGGATGCATAGCAGTCTCCAGAAAGGAAAGGGTAGAAAATCGTTAGCTGAGAAGAAACGTTAAACAAAAGAGGTTACAGATTAAGAAAAAAAAACAAAAAATACTAGTGATTTAAAAAATTGAATTCAAAAAATGCAGAATTATGAAAATACTCATGGGTTTAAAAAACACACACATTTTGAAAATGTTCATCGGCTAAAATATATTCATAAAATTAGGGAAACATCATGTATCCCAACCCGCGCGCCTGCCTCGGCGTTGTCCTCGCCTCCTGCAAGGGCAAGAAGGTAGACGTGATTTGAACATGGTCGGTGGTACTCGTTCCTTGATGTTATGGTTTCTGTCAGCAGAACTCTATCAATTTAATTCATACTTCTTACGATCCAAAATAAATGTTACACTTTTGGACTTGTTTTGGGGTTAGTTCAAAACAGCTACACTTTTTATGGATAGGAGATGGTGATGCATCAGTTCACCTTACGTTACTTTGCTGGTTGTATTGTGATTTTAGGTCACGGAAAAGCAAAAAGGATGCGCTCTTGGCTCTTGCTCTGTTTGGTTTGCAGTTTTTAAGTGACATTAATCATTAATATGAAAGTTTCAATGTAGGTCTAGGATGATAACGACAATGATGAGATAGGTGGTTGTGCCAGTGCAACGAGCGTTCTTGCAGGGAGGGTGGTCATTGAGACCTCGTGTGGAGGCATGACCTTGATGTTTAAATCTATCATTTTTAAGAAGTTGCTCCCCACTATTTTCTATTCTTTCACCATGCACAATGTCCACATCATCATAACGCCACGTCAACGTTTTCTCAACATGCAGGCTCCACCTCAGCAAGAAAAAGAAAAAGAAATCATTAGGTTACAATCTTAGTGGGTCATCAGAATTGTTTTAGGCGTTACATGCCACATCGGCCCTTTTTTCGAACTCAACATTGTTTTTGTTAGAAACTAATTAGTAGATTAATTAATTAGCAAAGGGATGTGTCCAACCCGAACAGTTGTGTCTCTTCTCTCTCTTTATTGTCAACATGCATCTGTTTTGAAGGGATGTCTTCGAACAGACACCTCTTCTTCGCACCTTTTTCAGATGTATATATACTTGAGAATCAATAGAAACAAGAATAATGGTCCATTTACTTTCATTAATCTCGTTTTACTCTAACACGTTATCAACGCGTGGCTCTCCGTTGAGAGAGAAAGGCCGGAGGGGCCGACGAGGAGGCCTCTCAAGGACGCCTTCGACACACCGCGGCGCCCGATCCGTGGAGGAGAGCAGTGGTGGAGTCTCCCGGTGTTCTCGCATGGACTAGTTGCGCCAGAAACCATGGCCTTCGGCGTGGTAGTTCTGCGACGGTCGGCGTCGTACTGGCTGGCAGGACAACGCTCATGCAATCGCTGTGGCAAGGCAGGACAGCGAGATGCGACGCACACCCCAACGTAATTCACGGCCTAGAGGCAAGAAGCGCCACATCAGACATCACCGGCGGCAAGTCAACGCCAGGGCCAGCAGCGCACGCCGATGTGTCCTAGGCAGTGCATCAATCATCAATGAGAAGATGAGCATGCTTCTCACGCATACATCCATTAAAGAAATCAATCACAAGAACAATGGCTTGGTTTACTTTTGTTATTTCTGACTTAACAAATTACTAATCGTCTTGTGATTGTCGAATTTTTTTCATGAACAGCGGTGCAATTGATAGACGACCAAGGAACGCAAGAAGGCCGAGCGCGGCGATGATGATGGAATCCCGCGGCTCCGCACGGCAACGCTCTGCGGACGCGACGAGCGGCTGGCAAATCGGAGCTACACGAGATTCTAAGCAAGTTTCATGTAGGACACGATCAAATCGAAGCTACGGTTCAAAAACTACGAGCAAAACAAGAAATGACTACAATCTGCCAAAATCAGCCACATAACATTTTCTACACCCCACAACTACGGGCTACACAACTCCGATAAACTCAAGCAAGGCATGACACGAAAGAGGGCAAGAAGCACTACTACAAACAACTAACAACAACTAGCATGACAGCAAGGAGCACTAGGAAAAGAAGACACAAAATGACATCTCACACACTATTTCAGACTTAGTGAAAATAACACTTCATTAAAGTGCAGTTTTTGATCTGAAACAATATTGACAGCAGCAAAACCAATAGCTAAAGGACTCCAAATGGCATGAAAATTCACAGCATGCTAGAGAAACACAAGGTTTACAACTTACTCCATTGGACTAACCTCAAAAGAGCTACAGATCAAAAGATAGAAGCAAGACAAGACAACAACAAAATAATAACAGAATCCCGACTTAAAAATATTTCAGCTCCTCCAAAACAGCACTATTTCTAGCAACTTGAGGGCAATAAAAACACACCTAAACATGCATTTCTATTGCAACTAAAAATACCAGGGGCTAGTCTAAACATCCAAGATCAACTCTCTAGCTGACAACTCCTTCAAACGAAGCACAGAATAAATCCTACAAATTAAACAAGAGGGCAACATGGCAAAATATCGCGCGAACTAATTTACTCAAAAGCTAAAACTAATTGCACAAAAAAATCCCATGGATTTTTATACCCCGGAAACATATAAAATATGTGGGGTTGCAACACAAAAATAATGCCACACAAAAATGCGAGATAATTACCTATACATGTGAAAATAAACTACCGACAATCCCTACATGCAAAAATTCCAATGACCGCTTAAAATACATGGAATAATGGTCTCTAAAACATGAGCATTTCTAATACGGCATTCGAGCAATTCGAACACGCGCGGAAAATTAAATACGCGACTAAACCTATTGGGACAGCACGCCAAACGATGCATCCGGCATTCTAAACGGCGTCAAACAAATATGCATGTTGCAAAAACGGATTCTACGCAAAAATCTACACGATATACATATCTAAATCATAGCGATCCGACATACGGATTAAAAACTACGGAAGTTAGAAATATAGCCTATTTTTGAAAAGAATAAAATTCGGATTAAATCCTAAAATACTACTGGGCCGAATCTACACTACACGGGCCTAAATAGAGCGACGCAGGATAGCTAATGCACGCCTAGGAGAGAAATAGCCTTGGGGGAGGGGTCTCACCAAAGGGCCTTCGGGTCGGTTGGGAGGTCGCAACAGAGGGGAGGTGGCCGACTTGGGCCGGTCGCGGAGGTGGGCCTCGGGGCTGTTCGGCCGGCCTGGGCGCTGGGCGAGCGAGGCCCAGGTGCGCGGTCAACGCCAGGGAGGGGTTCCCCTCGTCTCCCTCCCGCCGCCTCCTGGGAGCGAGGCCACGAGGGCAGATCGGCGGCTCCTCGATCGACCTTGACAACGGCAGCGGTACACGACGAGGCTGGAGCAGCCGGGAACGGATGGGGCAGCAGAGGCCGACCGGGTCCGTCTACTCCACACCGGATCCATGCGGCGGAAGGCGAGGACGGGGCGGCGAGGGACGACGGCTGGAGATCGAGGCAAGGGCGGCGGGCTTAGGCGGCTAGCAGGGGAGAATCGCGACGAGCGGCGGCGGCTAGATCCGACGACCGGCGGCAGAGGGAGCTGCTCGGGGCACCTCTGCGAGGGGCTGGTGGGGGTGCCCCGGCGAGGCAGCTCGGAGCTCGGGCATGGGAGCTCGGTGCCATGGGTAGGAGCCCGGGGAGCTCGCGGGGGCGGCGGATCTGGGCCCGGGACGGGCCTGCTGCGGGCCCGGCGGGCCCTGGCGGCTGGCAGGAGGTGGGTGGAGCTGAGTTGCGGCTAGGGTTTGAGGGGTGGCGCGGATTTCGAGGAGGAGAGAGGAGTGGGTGCCTATTTATAGACGTATGGGCTAGGTTTATCCGAATCCGGCCCCGTTTTCGCCCACGCGATCGTAACCGAACGAACTTGGACGCGGGGTCGGCTAAATGACCGCGTAGAGTAGGCTAGCCGGGGAAGAGAGGGAAACGGTGCGGCGCGGCAACAAATTTAAAAACACCGACAAACGTCCGACGAATAACCGGAGACGGTACCGCTACGGTCGACCGTTCGGGTACTAGACGGACTCCGATCGCGACGAAATTCGACACGGCGGCCTGGCTATATTAAAATAAGACCGCACGTCAAATCTCAACCCGATCAGAGAAAGTTTTACGCACACTTTTAAAACAGGGTTTCGAACGATGCCGCGGGCGCGTGCGAGTACGGTCAGGCTCAAAACGGACAACGACGAGAGCCGGCAACTAACAACGGAGGCAAGTTTTGAAAACGAGCGGCAACGGAGATGCCGATGCAATGCAGATGATGCGCATGATCCAACAAATAAAAATAGACACACGACGAAAACGGAAAGAGAGGGGAATCTTCTGGAACGTCGGCATCGGGCTGTCACAACTCTCCTACACTACAAGAGGATCTCGCGCCCGAGATCCAAGAATGAAAGGGGGAGAGGATGAGAAAACAAGAGGTAAAACTTAGTCGCTTCTTTGAAAAACGAGTGAAACCAACGATCCTTGAAGGTTGCAAGGCGATGAGGAATGATATGAGAAAGAAGCAACAATTCACGGAAAATTTCGGCAGCACTTCGGTAGGAAAATGGGACAAAAAATTCGATAAGATGGAAGGAATAGACAATATTCACAACAAACAAGTAAATAGAACAAGGGAACACCATGATCTTGATAGAACAAGATGATAGACCCAAAAGAGCAACATCACAAAGCCTGAGGAACAATAGAATAGGAACTAGCTCATACGGAAGAAGAGAATGAAGAGAGAATGACAATTACTATCTCAAATGAACTTGACAAGCACCCTTGCGAGAAGAATTGAACGGAGTTGTTGGAAAAATAACAACGAAAAGAACAAGACAGTAGTGGGCTTATGGAAACCTTTTCAAACTAATGAAGTGACAACCAGCCACTAAGAGAACAAGGATTGATTGGGAGAAACAAGATATGAACAAATACTAACACCAAGAGGATACATTGAGAACTTGGATTAATGACAAGCACCATGATAGCAACAAACCATAGGAAAAGCTTTAGATGAAATCCAAACGAAGATAGCGCAATGAATAAATCATGGGTTGAAAATATCCCATGAACATAGAATTGGTGGGTTTAATTATCTCATACTTGAAAGGAAATCTCTTCGAGGCTCCTACAATAACAAGAATGCTATAATACCACCTCAAAGGATAACGGAAGAACAAATGCATTGAAAATGGAAGAGAAAGAATACTTGAGGTTCTCCAACAAGAATCTTGAAGAACACTTGAGAATGAATTGAAATCTTGATGAACCACCATGAAGGACCTCCGTATACGAATGAATGATGCAATGATATGAAGGTAGAAAGAATAAGATTATGACCTTGACAAGATTTAGATGAAGCAACATGAAGAGATACTTGAGAAAACTTGGAACTCCGGAAAAGAAAGATAAGAACACTAGAGAAAAGGAATTGATATCAAGAGCCACTCCGGAAGAAGAATTGAAACCATTTGATGAAACAAGAATAAGAATTATGTTATGCTTATCCTTATCAAGTTTAATTGATGACAAGCAACGGATTTAGCATATCACTTATTCTACTAGAAATGAATTTTTGAAGATGCACAGAGAGATAAGCACCACTTGAGGCATAATTGAAGGAAGCACAAGTGAGAATTCACAATTGAATGGAATATCAAGAAAGCATGGAGGCACAAGAGAATGAAGAGATCATAAGCCAGCTGAGAGAAAACTTGAACAAGGCACCGGATAATCGAGAGACGAGCGAAGAGACAACAATTGAGAAGAATTGAGGGAGAAAGCTGAAAACTGAGAATGAAGAATCTTCTGAAATGATGGCCTTCGGAGGATCGAGAATGAAAACAATTCAGAAATGCATCGGATAGCAAGAAATGAATCACTCATGAGTGAAAACAAATTCAATATGATAACACGAAGCTGAAATGAAATCTTCAAGAGAATGAACCAAAATTCGAGAGAAACCTCCTTCAAATTTGCAAGCTGAGAATGAAGACGAGAAACAACACCAAGAATACTGAGACACTACGGAATAATGAAGAATGAAAGGTTGAGCCAAATATGAGAATAATTCGAATAGATCTTAAAGAAAGAATATGACTGATGAAATTCATACTTACGTCATAGTTGAAAAGAATTAAAGATCTCCGGATAATTACAAGAGCCAGACAAGATCCTGGGAAAACCTGTGGGTTATGGGCCCACTTAAAGAAATCACCGTTGAAACAATTGCTAGAATGAGAGATATTGCACTGGTATAAGAAAACTAGATGAGGTTAGCACCTCAAAATAATTAAAAGAATTGAAAACGAGAAACTACTGAAATATCTTTAACACTCCGGATAGAAAGAGAGAGGAATTAATAAACAAGATAGGCTGAAAGAATTTCCAACGTCGGAAAGAATTTAATGGTTGAAAAGGATATGATGACCATGGATAACTGAATTAAATTCATCGGAAAAGATAACAAGATTGAATAAAGAAGAACACGAAGCTCCTGAGACTCTTCACAATGAATCACCGGGTAAGAGAGAAAAGCACAGACAGCGGAAGCACCACTGAATAAGAAGGCACTTGGATGAAATCCAAACACTGAAGAAAAGGGCGGGAGGGCGTGGAAAAACAAAGACAACATGGGGCAGATGAGATGAACTCCGGAATGAAATGAGAGAATGATCTGCAACAACTGGAGAAGATTGAATTCAGTTGCACAGAAGCACACCGGTAAAATGGAATTGATACAACGACTCCGGTCGACAAGAATTGATAAGACAACTGATTGAGCAAAAGAATTAGCATTCACGTAAAAATATAAGAACACCTCTTAGGAAAGATCTGAAATCACCATTTGACATCGAAACAACTTGAATTACCATAGTTCAACAAAACAAAGGGTGAGGATTTGTTGGAAGATTGTCCTATAAGCAACTACTTGAACTCCCACCTATGAATTCCCGAAATATGTGGTCATGCAATCTGGTACACGCATACAAGGAGTAATATCACACAACTCCTATACTAACCCGTCACCTGTATCACATCCGTCAACACACGGCCAGAATCTCGGACCTTCATCTACAACAGACCCTCGTGATCACAACGATACGAAGTATGGCAGTACTCCTGAACAATCTACACCAGTACTGGGGACATCGGGGTTATCTCGCCACTACTAGTATTGAAGCAATTATGAACATCCTTCGTTTTGAGATACTAAGAAATCTGAATGATAACGATGTGCTGAAGAATCCCTTGGAGCTCAACTCCCCTGAAACTTAAAGCAGATAGGAGGCACCAAGACAGAACTCCGTCACATCGGCATCATATAGATCTCAAGAATATCCGCGTGATCCTAAAAAAAATTTGAGTGAGAAAAGGAGTAGAATAAATTATTACGTCAAGATTCCTCACCAGAGCATAGAAGAGGAGAAAAAAGAATCCTACTCTCTGATATATAATTAGACTCAAAGCAGTTTTTTTCACTAGACTCGACTCTGCCAAGTTCGATCAATCAAGGGGGCTCCTAGGTCGGTACTGCTCTGATACCAACTTGTCACGCCCAAGATGCGACCCTATCCCCAGTTTGGCACGAGGGCCTCGTCAGGGATAGAAGCGCATCTCGTCGTGTCGCAAGAATGGATATCGTCACAAGTACATGTACTGAAAAGAAGAGATATATATAGAGTTGGCTTACACTCGCCACAAGCTACATCAGAGTCACATCAGTACATTACATAATCATCAAGAGGAAGAGCAGGGTCCGATTACGGACGAAAACAAACGAGAAAAGAAGAAAGACGTCCATCCTTGCTATCCTAGGCTGCCGGCCTGGAACCCATCCTAGATTGATGAAGAAGAAGAAGCAACTCCAAATGAACAATCAACACGCTCGCGTCAAGTAACCTTTACCTGTACCTGCAACTGGTGTTGTAGTAATCTGTGAGCCACAGGGGACTCAGCAATCTCATTTCCAAAGGTATCAAGACTAGCAAAGCTTAATGGGTGAGGTAAAGTTAAGTGGTGAGGTTGCAGCAGCAGCTAAGCATATATTTGGTGGCTAACTTACGAGTACAAGAAATAAGAGGTGGAAGATCTACGCATAGCGGGCGTGAACTACTGTTGATCAAATAAATGATCCTGAACACCTACCTACGTCAGACATAACCCCATCGTGTCCTCGATCGGAGAAGGAACTCGCGAAAGAGACGGTCACGGTTACGCACTCAGTTGGCATATTTTAATTAAGTTAACTTCAAGTTATCTAGAATCAGTGTTAAACAAAGTTTCCACGTTGCCACATAACCGCGGGCACGGCTTTCCGAAAGATTTAACCCTGCACGGGTGCTCCAACTAGTCCATCACAAATTACCACAAGCCGCATAGAAATCCTCAATCACGAAGCTCGCGATCTCGTTGGATTCCCTAGTGGAAAACCTCAACTCTAAGATTACCCAAAGCATCATCGGAATCCCGATGCACAAGATATTTCGTCAAAGGTAAAACTAATCCAGCAAGGCCGCCCGACGTGTCGACGAACCCGATAGAAGCCGCGTATCTCGTTCTCAGGACACGACGGATGGGTCACACTAGGAGAACCAAACCTCGGGTTGCCCCGTGGTGGCCCCGTAGTCTGCCAGTCTGGACCAACACTCATGAGGAGCACTGGCCCGGGGGTTGATTAAATTTCCTCGGGTGCCGGCGGGTCCCTATGCATTATTATTAGGTTATTAGGAAAATGTAGTACCAAAGTTGGGCCTTGCCAGACCAGTCTTAATCTAAAACGAATTATCAAGGGGGTCCCCATAACAACCCCGATCGTGTTAGGAGCGCTCATTTATGGAACATAACACCGGTAGTCGGAAACTAAGGGGGCAAAGGTGGAACAAAACACCAGGCTAGAAAGGCCGAGCCTTCCACCTTTTACCAAGTATATAGGTGCATTAAATTAAATAGCATTTAATATGGTGATATAACAAGGAACCCATGCTTTCACATGGAAGCAATGCACCTGCAACTAGCAACGCTAACACAGGGTTAAGCAAGCGGTAACATAGCCAATCAGTGGTTTGCTAGGTCGAACAGGTTGAAGGTTAACATGGCATTGTTGAGAGGCTAATATTTAACAGGTGGTAGGCAACGAGACATAATCGATAGAAGCGATAAAACTAGCATGGCAATGATAGTAATGGTATCTGGGGAAATGATCATCTTGCCTGAGATCCCGCTTGGAAGAAGAATGCCTCCGTGAAGCAGACGAACCGACGTAGTCGAACGGGTCCTCACTTTCCGACACGCTTCCGGAACTCTATCGAGACGGAGGAAACCGGAAACACAAATCAACACAAGATATTCACCACACGATGCAACAACACAAATGATGCATGAGCATCTGAATACATGCAAGTCACGACATGGCAAATCACACAAACAAACACTACACATTAAGTGAAGTTCAATATGCAACGAGTTGCATATTGACGAAACTCCACATATGAATTATTTAGTTCACTCCCATTTATTTACACGGCAATATTAATGTGTCAAACATGCAAGAGGTGAAGCGGAAATTAAACTACCTATCTAGACATTTTAAATGAGGTCGGAAATGACATATAGCATCTCCGAGAAGACCTCACATGTTAATTTACAATTCTGTCCAGATCTGAATTAACACATTAAATTAGTTTTTAAACAGAAAAACAAATAGGTTCACGTGATTCTACGCGTCATTACAAGCAATCTACACATAAAGAACATCTCCAACGGAGCTACGGATCAAAAGATACGGACACCGCAAGATATGATGGCATGGATGCAATATGTGTGCAACGACGGTCACGAGCACTTCAAAACATACAACCATCAAGGGAAAATGAAACTACACGAGATTCTAAGCAAGTTTCATGTAGGACACGATCAAATCGGAGCTACGGTTCAAAAACTACGAGCAAAACAAGAAATGACTACAATCTGTCAAAATCAGCCACATAGCATTTTCTACACCCCACAACTACGGGCTACACAACTCCGATAAACTCAAGCAAGGCATGACATGAAAGAGGGCAAGAAGCACTACTACAAACAACTAACAACAACTAGCATGGCAGCAAGGAGCACTAGGAAAAGAAGACACAAAATGGCATCTCACACACTATTTCAGACTTAGTGAAAATAGCACTTCATGAAAGTGCAGTTTTCGATCTGAAGCAATATTGACAGCAGCAAATCCAATAGCTACAGGACTCCAAATGGCATGAAAATTCACATAATGCTAGAGAAACACAAGGTTTACAACTTACTCCATTGGACCAACCTCAAAAGAGCTACAAATCAAAAGATAGAAGCAAGACAAGACAACAACAAAATAATAACAGAATCCAGACTTAGAAATATTTCAGCTCCTCCAAAACAGCACTATTTCTAGCAACTTGAGGGCAATCAAAACACACCTAAACATGCATTTCTATTGCAACTAAAAATACCAGGGGCTAGTCTAAACATCCAAGATCAACTCTCTAGTTGACAACTCCTTCAAACGAAGCACAGAATAAATCCTACGAATTAAACAAGAGGGCAACATGGCAAAATATCGCGCGAACTAATTTACTCAAAAGCTAAAACTAATTGCACAGAAAAATCCCATGGATTTTTATACCCCGGAAACATATAAAATATGTGGGGTTGCAACACAAAAATAATGCCACACAAAAATGCGAGATAATTACCCATACATGGGAAAATAAACTACCGGCAATCCCTACATGCAAAAATTCTAATGACCGCTCTAAAATACATGGAATAATGGTCCCTAAAACATGGGCATTTCTAATACGACATTCGAGCAATTCGAACATGCGCGGAAAATTAAATAAGCGACTAAACATATTGGGACAACACGCCAAACGATGCATTCGGCACTCTAAACGGCGTCAAACAATTATGCATGTTGCAAAAACGGATCCTACGCAAAAATCTACACTATATACATATCTAAATCATAGCGATCCAACATACGGATTAAAAACTACGGAAGTTAGAAATATAGCCTATTTCTGAAAAGAATAAAATTCGGATTAAATCCTAAAATACTACTGGGCCGAATCTACACTACACGGGCCTAAATAGAGCGACGACGATAGCTAATGCACGCCTAGGCGAGAAATAGGTTTGGGGGAGGGGTCTCACCAGAGGGCCTTCGGGTCGGTTGGGAGGCCGCAACAGAGGGGAGGTGGCCGACTTGGGCCGGTCGCGGAGGTGGGCCTCACGGCGAATCGGTCGGCCTGGGCGCTGGGCGAGCGAGGCCCGGGTGCGCGGTCAACGCCAGGGAGGGGTTCCCCTCGTGTCCCTCCCGCCGCCTCCTGGGAGCGAGGCCACGAGGGCAGATCGGCGGCTCCTCGATCGACCCTGACAACGGCAGCGGTACACGACGAGGCTGGAGCAGCCGGGAACGGATGGGGCGGCGGAGGCCGACCGAGTCCGTCTACTCCACACCGGATCCATGCGGCAGAAGGCGAGGACGGGGCAACGAGGGACGACGGCTACAGATCGAGGCAAGGGCGGCGGGCTTAGGCGGCGAGCAGGGGAGAATCGCGACGAGCGGCGGCGGCTAGATCCGGCGACCGGCGGTAGAGGGAGCTGCTCGGGGCACCTCGGCGAGGGGCTGGTGGGGGTGCCCCGGCGAGGCAGCTCGGAGCTCGGGCATGGGAGCTCGGTGCCATGGGTAGGAGCCCGTGGAGCTCGCAGGGGCGGCGGATCTGGGCCCGGGACGGGCCTGTTGCGGGCCCGACGGGCCCTGGCAGCTAGCAGGAGGTGGGTGGAGCTGAGTTGCGGCTAGGGTTTGAGGGGTGGCGCGGATTTCGAGGAGGAGAGAGGAGTGGCTGCCTATTTATAGACATAGGGGCTAGGTTTATCCGAATCCGGCCCCGTTTTCGCCCACGCGATCGTAACCGAACGAACTCGGATGCGGGGTCGGCTAAATGACTGTGTAGAGTAGGCTAGCCAGGGAAGAGAGGGAAACGGTGCGGCGCGGCAACGAATTTAAAAACACCGACAAACGTCCGACGAATAACCGGAGACGGTGCCGCTACGGTCGACCGTTCGGGTACCACACGGACTCCGATCGCGACGAAATTCGACAGGTGGCGTGGCTATATTAAAATAAGACCACACGTCAAATCTCAACCCGATCAGAGAAAGTTTTACGCACACTTTTAAAACAGGGTTTCAAATGATGCCGCGGGCGCGTGCGAGTATGGTCGGGCTCAGAACGGACAACGACGAGAGCCGGCAACTAACAACGGATGCATGTTTTGAAAACGGGCGACAACGGAGATGCCGATGCAATGCAGATGATGCGCATGATGCGACAAATAAAAATAGACACACGACGAAAACGGAAAGAGAGGGGAATCTTCTAGAACGTCGGCATCGGGCTGTCACAAACTTGGAGACAGGCCATTTGACTATTTGTGTTATGCAGATTAGAGCCTAGTATTATTCTGCATTTTAGGCCATCGGGCTTAATACTACTTGAACACAAGCCCTCACGCTCATTGTTATTATAGATTATGGCCGAGTCCCAAGGATTACGTAGTGTCATACTTAATATGACCACGTCCAAATTTATTTGTGAACCACAAAGTATTGGTGACATCTACTGCATCATTTGCACGTTATCCATCACTATCATGAGATCTACGTTTTGTCATTTTGACAAGATGACTATCTTCAACGAACTCTTCCAAATATTAATGTGTATATAGCCCAAATTTTATTTGTGAATCACAAGGTATTGGTGACATCTACTGCACCATTTGCATATTATCCACCACTACTTTGAGATCTACATCTCGTCATTTCCGCAAGATGACTATTGTCAAAGTGCTCTTCCAAATATTAATATGTGACTACCTCAAGATGTCATAAGGTAATATTGGCATCTACTGCAAAATTTTGCAGACTATGCATTATTACTGCAAGGTCTACATCATGTCAGTTTGATAGATGACTACCTTTAAAGTGATTTTATTACAAATAGCATAACATAAGGTAATAGAATTATGAACATCTACTGACAATAGTCAGACTATGTTTTCTATTACTGCGAGATCTACACCATATTGGTGATTATCTTCAAAGTGTTATCCTATATAAATTGTGGTCTACACATATGGTTATAAGGCATCAGTCGTACTAAAATTTGCTCCTGTGAAGCATTTATTGTTGTTGTTCACTAAAATATTTTACTCTCATAGTAAATATTGTTCTTGCACATTTTGCTTGAATATGTCATAGGAAATTATGAAAATATTTGCATATACATGTGATTACTTCTACTACATTCGTAAAATGCATGGCAATGGAGCCTACGTCACTATTTCTAATTATAGTGTCATCCATCCATCAAGATGGATGCCATAATTTATAACGAGTGTCTCAAACACTATTGCAACATCCACATCACATTGTGCTTGTTATTTTCATAGTGACAAAGCAATGTTAAAATTATAAAGTCTATGTTTTTGGCCGTGACTATAAAGTCACACTTTTTATCGCGAATGAAGCCCAAAACATTAGCATCGATTTCATCGCATGCACTATATTGAAAGTTTACACCCCATGTTCACCAAGCATCACCTTGACGGATTGTGCTCAACAAGATCATTTCATTCATATATTTTATTTTACTCTAAGAAGTAAATTAAACAATGCATGATCATTTCATGTAACACATGACTATTCTATTGATGCACATATGCATTTTATATGTCACCAACTTCACTTAGTTATCAAACTAAGTACATAATGGATGAATATTTATTCACCTTGAATATTTCCCTTAAGATAAACATGTTGCCATGAGTACATCATGAATAATCACCCATTCGTTTCTCAAGACCCCAAGTCTATCGCAGCTCACATTTTTGTCACTCAATCAACTTTAAGTTGAGATCTCATGATCAAATATTTTCATCCGACGATCCAGTTGAAAATCCCTCAATCTTCTTATGATAGTCCTACCATTTTCATGATGAAGAAACATGGAATTTCATAAAATCATCAGATTCACCCAACGGGTGCTATTCCATTATTTGAAATTCTTGCTAGTATTGTGAATAATAATCAAGTCATTGGTCACAAAAATAGAACCATGATGTATTCAAGGTAAAGTGGAGGCTAAAATACAACCAAAGATGGAATTATTTCTTAATAGGGAATATATCGTTTTCCAACGATCAACGACAACTCTCAAGTTTGTCAAATGTGTGGTTATTTAAACATCGTACGTATGATTACAAACCCTCAAACATATGGTCAAACCACACTGCAAATTTATTAAAAATGCAAAGAAGTCATTGGGATAAATTTGAAAAACTGCAAACTCATAACTGGAAACTATTCTGGTAAATGATTGTTATCAAATCTTCCTCAGAACGAGAACCAAAAATCTAGTGCAAGAAAAGGTTGGTCAATTCCTTTGCACCCAAGATATGTTTGCATATATAAAAAAATCACTAATATTGGAGACCTCATGTAATCTCCTGATTATTCCCAAAATATCATTATCCTATACTTGTATTATTACATGTAGAGTGATGTCCAATATCCTATTTTTCGGCCATGATATTTGATAAACTTTGAATGTATGAATCAATTCATACTCAATATTGTTGCGTACACAATGTTTTTCTAAGTATTAATAAATTAAATATTAAGTTTAATAGCCTTAGCCATCCTAGTTTGGGGATGATTAGAAAATTATTGACAATTCTATTGGTCACAACTTAACAAGTTGCAAAATTTCCCAAATCAACAGATTTTATGTGCACTGCATGTGCCATAGGGGTAATAAGTTTTAGGGCTCTCTCACCTTAAAAATTCAAATGAGCCACTCATTCTTCCTTGAACACATTCAGAAGATATGTGGATTACTCAACCATTTTGTGGTATTATATAGATACTTCATGATACTCATGGAAACATTTATAAAACAATTTCCAGTGTGTCTCTTGTCACACAAACCATGAATGTTATAACTAAATTAATTGCTCAAATTATCAAAGTAAGAGCAAGTTCGAATGGAAAACTTCGTTGAACTCATTTCACAAGCAATGTCTAATTATACATAATACTTTATGTACATACACATAATGGTTTAATTCAATATGTTATCAAAGATAGTGAAATTAATAATATGGCCAAACTTATAGAATCGTAATTTACTAGCCTCATGCTAGACAAATACGAAATTACACACCGTAAGTATGATATAAATCATACCAACTGCATAGCATACTACTTTCCTCTTGTAGTAATTATGTGGAAAGGAACAAAGTATTTCCTATCTGCGATAATTCGGTTACATACCGATATCACCACTCCAACATACATCAATGGGCTCTCACAAAAAAATAGGGATCTATATGAGGAATAACAATTTATTCGTCAATCAAAATTATTCATAGCCCGTATGCTAATTGCATCAGCAATAAGGACATTTCTCGCATTAGGGGGAGATAAGTACCACAAAGAATGCCAAGAAATAAATTAGAAATGTTATTCGCATTCAGTCCTTATATCCACGTACTCAAAGAATCTAAACTAGAAGTTTAGAATCACATATTTGCAAGTCATTGCAAATTTGCCACATAAGTTTACTGATAACAAAGGTGTCACCCAATTTTATATTCCTGCAGTAAAGTGTCAGAAAGATTGGAAGTACCTGACAAACCACTCTTCTCCCCAAATGAGAGCAATAGGGGGAGAAATCTGACCACACGAGATATAATCTCTTATATGCTTCCGCGGAAATAGAGGAAATCAAATCCTTAACCAGTAAATGTAATTCAACATCAAGTTGAAAGACACCTCACTGGATGCTCATCATCCAAAGCCCGGCATAGATGTGCACAAATGTTTTGGTGCCGGGACATCGAAACACCTTGACTCCATCGTTGTAGGAAATCACAAGGAGTTAAAAGGAATAAATACATTTCCACAAATTTCATTGATTTCTTCAGAATCATATAACATAAGTCTACATTTGTCAACATATATTTCTTCTCCAAATTGCTAAAACCTTTTGGGCCCTGAACCAAAATCCATGGTAGAGTGCCTCTTGTACTCATATTGGTTCACATAAAAGGAAGCAAGTAATGAAGAATAGTACTCGCTCATCAAAGAGTGGTATTTACCAAAGTAATACCTACTCCTCATAAGTATCTTCCATATGGAATACTAAAAACTTCTCATTCATAGATAAAGTCAATGAGGTGGTGAAAAAGCGAGGCTTGTAGCAAAAGGGTTCACGCACAGACCCGACATCGATTACGATGTAACATACCTTCTTGGTATGAGTGGAACTATGGTTCGATAATAAATATCATTGGCAGTACAAATAGAATTATCCATGCAGTTAATGGATGTAGTGATTACATACTCATATGAGTCACTCATTTCGGAAAACTATATTAAATTCCCTGAAGGGCTTCATTTCCGAATAAAAAAAACAAATCGCAACATCTATTGTGTAAAACTTCATAAGTCACTATATGACTAGAAACAGTCGTGAATCATATGGTACTACCGACTAGACGAGTTCCTTCTTCAGAGGATTACTCAAAGGATGATGATTGTTTATGTGTTAATAAAGGAATCCCAAAATTTTATTTCCTTACATCACCTCAGTATATATCGATGATTTCATCATCAATGTCTCTACAAGACCTAAACATACACAAAATCATATCAAGACAGAAAATTTGGTTTCAACCAAAATTAGCTTAAGTTTACAACTTGAGCATTCTCTCAAGAATACATATCAGTCTACATATATCCAAAACATATACGAGAAGTTCTATTTGGATATATCATATCAATAAATGATATGTATGGTCATACCACCCTAATAGGGTACACATCCATCCATATCTAGAGGTGATAATGAAGTGATACTAGGACCTGAAGTTCTATATCTCACTAATATCAAAGCACTCATATACTTGCAAACTAAGTCAGGCGTTGTCGTGGGTATAAGTCTGACAGTAGATGTGTAGGGTACGAAAGGATGGGTAGAGCCTTAGCTACGGCGAGGTTGTATGAGTTCAGGCCCCTCTACGATGGAGGTAAAACCCTACGTCTCAGTGCTCTTGGGAGCTTGTTGTCGAGTGGAATATGGATTACAGTGAATTGCTAACCCCTGCACGAGTGGAGAAGGGTGGCTTATATAGAGTGCGCTACCCTTCATAACGGTTCGGTGCACGGGGGTGGAGTAGTGGCGAATAAATGCCTACGTTACAGGTAACGTATGTATTTAATGCTAATAAAGGTACATGGAAACGTATGACTGTTGCCCTCCAGGGGGGTTACGATGCACAGAGTGGAATCCAGTCGGTAAGTTCGATGCGCTCCGAATGCTCACCTCCGACTGGATGATGGAGGAATCGTCACCGACTGGATGATGGGAAGTCCTTAATTCAGTCGGAACTGACTAAGGGCCTTATCCCTTATGAAGGGTAGTCCTTGGGTAGGACTCATAGGGCAGGCCTATGACCCTACCCTAGGACTATAACCCCATCATTAGTCCCCGAATGGATTGGGGTTGGAACGACGAAGCGATGCTTGGAGTACGGATGCGACTTTGGCGTTGTTTGCCTCGATCCATTTTATCCTCTTTGACCAGTGATCCGAGTGGATGTATTTGTGAAACGAACCGTCAGGGACCGAGTGCTTCCGTGGTATCTTTTGATGTGACTAGTGAACTGACAGCGGCGGATTTTCCGGGATCCTCAAATTTCGGTTGTCGCGCGCTCAGCGGGGATGACGACATCGTAATCGAGTAGTATCTGCCGCCTCGATTTCCGCGCCTTTATCTTCTCCACTAATATCGCAGCAACCGGTCGAGGGATAAGATTTCGGGGCCACCTGCTAGTGACCCAGTCGGAACCTTATTTAAACCTCTACCGCGAGGGTTTTTCGTTGCACTCGCCGGATAGCTCGCACTTGCCCCGCTTCTCTCGCCATCCCCTGCGCATCCCAAGCTCCTTCCTTCTCCTTCTCCCTCGCGGATCTGCAGCCTCCGCCATGACAAAGGGGCAGACTAGCAAGCTCGAGGCGCGGAAGAAGAAGGGGAAGGCGGCGGCTCCTGCTCAGCGGCGGCAGCGAGCACCGCTGGGGGTTGGATCCAGGGGGATTTCCTCCCCTCCATGGTGACAGAGGGGTACTTGCTGGAGTTGGTGGAGCACGTCATGATCGAGCACAAGACGTGGAGGTTGCCGGCGGAGGGCGAGACCGAGCCGGTGCCCCAGGAGGGGGAGCGCGTCTTGCTGCTCAGTCACGTGCACTGAGGCTTCTCTCTGCCTCCTCATCCCTTCTTCAGAGGTATATTGAACCACTTCGGGGCGCATCTCCACCATTTTCCTCCCAACGCAATAGCTCATCTCTCCGCCTTCGTCGTGCTGTGCGAGTGCTTTATCAGCTGTCCTCCCCATTGGGGGCTTTTTAAGCACATCTTCTCTGCTAGATCTCAAACCATAAAAAGGCTGAGCCAGTCGGATGACAAAACGCACCCCCTCCAGCTCTGCGGAGGCTTAGGCTTCCAAAAGAAAAGTAAAAGTAGCTATCCCGCTCTTCAGCTGTCTGAATCCGTTAGAAACTGGCAGTCGACTTGGTTTTACTGCCAGGACGTTGCTAGCCCGAATGCCACCACTCGACTACCACCTTTTAGCTTAGACCGACCGGCTCCGCCTAGGCAGCTCGCGCTCACGAAGATGGAGAAGATCCAGATCCAGCCTCTGGTCGATGCGCTTGTAGAGGTTGTCCGAAAGGGAGTCACTGGCATAGATTTGCTGGAGGTTTTTCTGGGTCGGCGTATCCAGCCTCTGCAAGCTCGACACCACACCATGTGGCACTACACGGGGCCCGAGGACTCCACTCGGACTAACCCCGAGTGCGTGACCGGGGAGCTCGTGGCGTCGTGGGTCCTCAACATCACAGGCGCCTGCGATAATCCCAGAGGAGCCCGGCGAGTGATGCCCTTCCGCGCGGACAACCCTCCTCCGAATGAGGTGAGTACAACTTGTCGAGTGCACCCAATTGTCTTAGATTTATCGCTTTTTCTTGTATTACTGTGTGACGTCTGATGTTGTCGACTATATCTCGTGCAGGTGTGGACCAACTGGTTTTCTCCTGTCTCGAACGGGAATCCGGCCGAGGAGGAAGAAGGCAGCCAGGAGGGCAGCGTGGAGAGCGCCGAGTACGTCTCCGACAGTGGGGAGACGGAGGAGGAGTCCGAAGAAGAAGAGGGGGAAGATGAGGAGCAGAACTCGCCGCACCGACCTCTAGAGCCTCGAACCAAACGCCGCCATGAACCCGTGGCTCCGTCGGCTCCTCCAGCGGCCTCGAGTGCTCCGCCAGCCGCTCCTATGGTTCCGAGTGCCTCGCCAGCTGCTCCCGTGGTTCCGAGTGCTCGGAGCACAAAGAGAACCAGGGACTCTGCTCCTGAGCCCGCAGGCCAGCCCTCTAAGGTGGCCAAACCGAGTGGATCCAAGCCTCGGAAGGCTTTGCCCCGGATGAGGATCGTCGTTCCCGTCGCCTCAGCGTAAGTGCATTGTTCTTCCATCTTCTTCCAGCGTTTGATTGAACTCATGCTTATCGGTCGAATGAATTTTACTCGACAGAGCTGCCACCTCCGCCACCTCTCCGCCACGCCAGGGGGACGATCCCATGGACATGGACAATGTTGTCACATCCCAACCAGGTGCGTCGTAGCGATTCCGAGAGCTTTACATTATTGCATCACGAATTCTGTCTTTGGTCTTGCCTTTTTCCTGTGGTCTCACGCCGTTCGGTCGGGTTTCCCTCAGAGGTGCTTTATGTGGAGGAGGGCGACCAGAGGAGGTCCGAGCAAGCTGCGGTGCCTGTCCTTGAGGCTGTTCCACTGGTTACTACTCCCGCCATGGACGCACCGCCAACTGAGACGATGCCGTCGACTGGAATGGCGCTTATCGCTGCTGAACCGACTGGAGCAGGACTTGGGATGCCCAAGGAGTCTCCCATGATGCCAGGTCCGTCGACTGTCCAGTACGACGTCCAGCGCCTCCTGGAAGATCAGGTGGGAGCTGCCAAGGGGGCCATGGTGCAGCCGGAGTTGATGGCGGGAGATGCCAAGAGAGCGTACGACTCCATCGCGTTTGTGTACAAGCGAAGCTTGGAACTCCGGAACGATATCCGAGTAAGTGGGCTAGTAAGTATTTACTTTCCTCTTGTAACCCACTGGGTGTTTAAGCAATGTACTCGGATACAGTATGATGATTTTGCAGTGGGTTCACTCTTAGTGAACCCAGTGGGTGTAGTCCCCGAGACTTCTGTCGAGTGCTTGCACCGGCAGTTGTCTTTATATACATTTTCTTTAACTTGATCAGATCAAAACTAATCTATTCGAATGTTACCGGTGGGGGCACTCCGAGTGCACCTACTGGATGAGTCCCCGACAGTAATTTTACTCAGGTCGGGTAGTAGTAACCTCATAGGCTTTTTTGTTGTTATGTATCTCAATAGGGCGGGCCTGTTTGAGCTTCATGCCAGTGGGGTCACTCTAAGTGAACCCACTGGGTGTAGTCCTCGAGACCGCTGTCGACTGCTTGCGTCGGCAGGGGTCTGAATAACTTCGAATTTTATTGTTGTCCTTGTTGAATTTGTCTAGTCGTCTCTTGGCGCTGACTTGCAGAAGACTTGCGAGATGGGATCAGCGTACGAGACTCTGAGGGCTGAAAAGGTTCAGTTTGCTGCGGAACTGGATGCAGAAATGCTTGCCTTGGCTGGTATGAAGGATGTTCTGGCTGAACGAGGAAAGTCCTTGGAGGAGTCCCGTGAGGCAAACAAGGCATTGGCGGCTGAAGTGGAGAAAATGGGGAAACAAAGGACCGAGCTGATGGGACAGATGCAGGTGTTGAACAGGCGGTGCATAGCACAGGAGAATTACGTTAGTGACTGGGCAAGGAAGATGATAGCGCTTCTCGGTGGTAAGTTCTGTTTTTCCGAGTGCTTCTTGACTGTGTATTTCACTCTGTGCTTTTTTTTGCTCGTCCTGTCTATGCAGATTTTTGCATGGACGCTGAGGCTGAGGCAGCTGACGTTGAGCGGTCGGTTCTTCCGAACGTTCCACTCGGCGAGGACGCCAATCGAGACCTGCTCCGAGCGCACATTCGCCTGGGCAAAGTGGGACCTTTCATCGGTCGACTGAGAGAGGTCGTCGGCCGAATCGACAATGAGCTTTGGCCTAAAGACGAGTCTCGGCAAGAGATGGAAGGTTTGATGACTCGGCTGGAGGAGGTCCCACCGAGTGCAGGTGTGGAAGAAGTCTGCGGCTCGCTGTGGTGCGGACGTGGCGCTGTTGCTGGTCCGAGTGCACTGCAAGGAGGCTCGCGAAGAGAAGCTGAAGGCGTTGCAAGTCGTCAACACCAAAAAGCTTTGATTCGAAGATTTCATGGAGACCTTCCTTGAGGGCACCACTCGCATCGCAGACGGGATCGACCTCGACACTTTCGTGGAGCCTGCCAGTCCCAGTGCCAGTCCTGACGGCGTTTAAGAAAACTTTTACCTCGGTATGCCGAGTGTTAGCTGTATGAAACTTTGGCCACTGCTGTTGGCCGTCACATTCGTGGTTCGGTGTGGATAAGCTTGATCTACACCGAACCAACTATCTTTAGACGAACTTTGAATCTAAATCGAATCTTTTGCTCTTCCTTTGCCAAAGAGTTGTTGACACGATTTTGGCTCGTGGTTTTTGTTTGGCGTTTCTTGGTGAAGCCAATGGGAAAAATGCGGAGCATGTAATTGTCAGTTGTCTTGACATCTGCATGAGCCTCACTGAGGGTCTGCTGAATCTCCGAGTGGATCTGGAGGATACACTCGAAGGCAATCGAGTACTTGGGCGATTCGTGATCGCGGCTAAGTCTTCGAGTGCGACTGTCATGTCGTACTCGGAGCGAGTTGTTACTCATGTAATTGTCAGTTGTCTTGACATCTACATGAGCCTCAATGAGGTTCTGCCACTCATGTAATTGTCAGTTGTCTTGACATCTACATGAGTCTCAATGAGGGTCTGCTAAGCCTCCGAGTGGATCTGTAGGATACACTCGAAGGCAATCGTGTCCTTAGGAGATTCATGATCGCGGCTAAGTCTTCGAGTGCGATTGTCAGGTCGTACTCGGAGCGAGTTGTTACTCATGTAATTGTCAGTTGTCTTGACATCCACATGAGTCTCAATGAGGTTCTGCTAAGCCTCCGAGTGGATCTGTAAGATACATTTCGAAGGAAGCTTTCTATTTAGGCGATTATTGATCCCAGACAAGTCCCCGAGTGCAACGTTTAGTGCACACTCGGAGAAAGTTTGTAATTAGGCGATTCTTGATCGCAGCTAAGTCCCCGAGTGCGACGCTTAGTGCACACTCGGAGAAAGTTTGTAATTAGGCGATTCTTAATCGCAGCTAAGTCCCCGAGTGCGACGTGTAGTGCACACTCGGAGAAAGTTTGTAATTAGGCAATTCTTGATCGCAGCTAAGTCCCCGAGTGCGACGTTTAGTGCACACTCGGAGAAAGTTTATACTTAGGCGATTCTTCATCGCAGCTAAGTCCCCGAGTGCGACCTTTAGTGCACACTCGGAGAAAGTTTGTACTTAGGCGATTCTTGATCACAGCTAAGTCCCCGAGTGCGACGTTTAGTGCACACTCGGAGAAAGTTTGTACTTAGGCGATTCTTGATCGCAGCTAAGTCCCCGAGTGCGACGTTTAGTGCACACTCGGAGAAAGTTTGTACTTAGGCGATTCTTGATCGCAGCTAAGTTTTTTTTTGAGACAGGAGTCTGCGACCGCGGAAGAATTTTGAATCTGCAAAAACTCAATCTGCTTTGTATTACTTCAACGATACTTGTTCTTTACATTGCTTCAGTCGACGGTCACGTGTAGAAGCGCTTCAGGAGATCTCCGTTCCATGCTCGCGGCTCGTCCGTTTCCCTGTCGATGTTGTAGAGTCGGTATGCTCCGTTGTTCAGCACCTTGGAGATGATGAAGGGTCCTTCCCAGGCGAGAGCCAACTTGTGAGGTCTCTGCTGATCCACTCGGAGCACCAGGTCGCCTGCTTGGAATGTACGACTCCTGACGTGTCGCGCGTGAGAGCGCTGCAGATCTTGTTGATAAATGGTTGAGCGAGTCAGTGCCATCTCACGCTCCTCCTCTAGAAGATCCACTCCGTCTTGCCTTGCTTGCTCTGCTTCGGCTTCGGAGAAGAGTTCAACTCGTGGAGCGTTGTGAAGAAAGTCACTCGGAAGGACTGCCTCTGCTCCATAAACGAGGAAGAACGGGGATCGCCCTGTAGATCTATTTGGGGTTGTGCGGAGACCCCAAAGCACCGAAGGTAGCTCGGTGACCCATGCGCCAGCGGCATGTCCCACCTCTCGCAGGAGTCGAGGCTTCAAACCTTGCAGAATAAGTCCATTCGCCCGCTCTGCTTGCCCGTTTGTTTAGGGATGCGCCACAGATGCAAAATCCACTCGGATACCTTGGCCTGTACAGAAACCTTTGAATCTGTCCAAGTCAAAGTTTGTTCCGTTGTCAGTGATTATGCTGTGAGGTACCCCAAATCTGGAGATGATGTCCATGACAAACTTGATGGCCGTTAGGGCGTCGAGCTTCTTGATGGGCTTGGCTTCAATCCACTTTGTGAACTTGTCGACTGCCACCAACAGATGTGTGAATCCCCCTTGGCATGTCCTGAATGGACCGACTGTATCTAATCCCCATACTGCAAACGGCCAAACAAGAGGGATTGTCTTCAACGCAGATGTTGGCTTGTGGGACTTGTTAGAGTAGAACTGACAGCCTTCACATCGGTCGACCATATCTTTCGCCATTTCATTCGCCTGCAGCCAGAAAAAGCCAGCTCTGAATGCTTTGGCGACAATTGCTCTTGAAGAGGCGTGATGACCGCAGGTTCCCGAGTGAATTTCTTCCAGGATTAACTGCCCCTCCTCAGGGGAGATGCATCGTTGAAGGACGCCTGAAACGCTTTCCTTGTACAACTACCCATCAATGACAGTGAACGACTTTGACCTGCGGACGATCTGTCTGGCTTGGACTTCGTCTTCTGGTAATTCTTGCCTCAGGATGTATGCAACGATCGACACAGTCCAATCGGGGATGATAGCAAGAATCTCCATGATCAAATCAACCACAGCAGGGACTTCGACTTCAGTCGGATTTGCCGAGCTCTTTGGTGTACTGGTTCCTCTGTGAAATGATCTTCTTTAACTGAGGGAAGGTGGAGGTGCTCGAGGCAGACATCACTCGAGACTGGTCTCCGAGTGGATCCGAGTTTTGCCAACTCATCAGCTGCTTGGTTTTTCAGTCGCGGAACATGGTGGAGTTCCAGACCTTCAAACTTTTTCTCGAGCTTCCTCACCGCATTGCAGTATGTGGTCATGGTGGGGTTCCTGACGTCCCACTCCTTCATCACTTGATTAACCACCAAATCCGAATCGCCATAGACCATCAGGCGACGCACGCCGAGTGCGATGGCCATGCGCAGTCCGTAAAGGAGAGCTTCGTATTCTGCCTCGTTGTTGGAGGAATCAAAGTGTATCTACAACACGTACTTGAGTTTGTCACCCTTTGGTGATATGATCACAACGCCAGCGCCGGAGCAATTCAACATCTTGGACCCATCGAAGAACATTGTCCAATGAGCCGAGTAGATGTGGGTCGGTTGCTGTTGTTCTACCCATTCTGCTATGAAGTCAGCCAGAGCTTGAGACTTTATAGCTTTCTTGGCCTCGAACCTGATGCCGCAGTATAACATCTCCATTTCCCACTTCGCCACTCGGCCCGATGTGTCCCGATTGTGGAGGATTTCCGACAACGGAGCATCAGAAACGACAGACACCGAGTGGTCTTGGAAATAATGAGCCACCTTCTTCGCAGTCATGTAAATCCCGTAGATAAGTTTTTGATAGTGGGGATACCTCTGCTTGGAAGGATTCAGGACTTCGGAGACATAATACACTGGCCGCTGAACCTTGTATGCTTTGCCTTCTTCTTCCCGTTCGACTGTGAGAACAGTGCTGACTACTTGATTTGTAGCCGCGATGTACAGAAGAAGGGGTTCTTTACTGAGCGGAGCAGTAAGAACCGGTTGGGTGGAAAGTAGGACTTTGAGGTCGTCGAATGCGATTTGAGCTTCATTTGTCCACTCGAAAGTATCTAATTTCTTCATGAGTCGGTACACAGGAAGTGCCTTCTCGCCGAGTCGATTGATAAACCTGCTCAAAGCCGCTAGACAACCTGTGAGTCTTTGAACATCGTGTATTCTGACCGGCCGCTCCATTCGGACGATGGTCCCGATCTTTTCGGGGTTGACATCGATCCCTCGTTCGGAAACAAAGAAACCGAGTAACTTTCCGCTGGGAACGCCGAATGAACACTTAGCTGGGTTGAGCTTGATGTCGTACCTACGAAGGTTGGCGAATGTTTCTGCCAAGTCAGTCAGCAGGTCGGAACCTTTGCGTGACTTGACTACGATATCATCCATATACGCCTCCACATTCTGACCGATCTGGTCGAGGAGGCATTTTTGGATCATGCGCATAAAGGTTGCTCCTGCATTCTTCAAACCAAATGGCATAGTGATGTAGCAGAAGCACCCGAATGGGGTGATGAAGGCTGTTTTTAATTCATCGGGGCCATACAGACGGATCTGATGATAGCCCGAGTAGGCATCAAGAAATGACAAACGCTCGCAACCCGCAGTCGAATCGACAATTTGATCGATGCGGGGGAGCGGAAAATGGTCTTTCGGGCAGACCTTATTGAGATGCTTGAAGTCGATGCACATTCGGAGCGACTTGTCCTTCTTGGGCACCATGACAACATTGGCGATCCACTCGGAGTGGTGTACCTCGCGAATGAAGTTGGCTGCCAAAAGCTTGGCCACCTCTTCTCCGATTGCCTTCCTCTTGTGCGCGGCGGACCGACGCAGGCGTTCTCGGACAGGCCGAGCGGCGGGATCCACATGCAGTCGGTGCTCAGCCAACTCCCTGGGTACACCTGGCATGTCAGAGGGCTTCCATGCGAAGATGTCCTAGTTCTCACGGAGGAATTGGATGAGCTCGGCTTCCTATTTAGGATCGAGGGTGGTGGAGATGTTCATCGGGGCAGCGGTGTCGTCCGTCGGGTGGATGCTGACCTTCTTCGTCTCTCCCGCCGACTGGAATGCAGACTCCGAAGCTGGCTTCTTCGAACGCATCAAGTCAGCGGGGTCGACTGTCTTCTTGTACTCGTCAAGCTCGAGGACAGCCATCTGCTGATCGGCGATCCTCGATCCCTGCTGCAGACACTCCTCGGCCCGTTGCCGATTGCCTGTGATAGTGATCACACCTTTCGGGCCTCGCATCTTCAGCTTCAGGTACACGTAACATGGACGGGCCATGAAACGCGCATGCGCCGGGCGGCCCAGAATTGTGTGATACGCACTCTGGAAGTCCACCACCTCGAACGTCAACTTTTCCTTGCGGAAGTTCTTGTCGGAGCCGAAGATGACGTCCAACGCGATCTGGCCGAGTGACTTAGCCTTTCGTCCAGGGATGACTCCATGGAACTGCATGCTGCTCTCGCTAAGTTTGGACATCGGAATGCCCATCCCCTTGAGAGTGTCAACGTACATGATGTTCAAACCACTGCCGCCGTCCATGAGGACTTTGCGCAGTCGGACTCCTTCCACCACCGGGTCGACGACCAGAGCCTGCCTCCCTGGGGTGGGTATGTGTGCTGGATGATCCGACTGGTCAAAGGTGATCGCAGTCTGAGACCATTTGAGGAACGTCGGGTTGGTCGGCGTGGCCATGTTCACCGCCCTGTTCACCAGCTTCAATCGACTCTTGCTCTCAACGTGAGCAAAAATCATCAGTGTTGCATGGACTTGGGGGAACGGATCCTCCTTGTCCTCCTCATCCTGTTCATTGCCCTTTTCACTCGGTTGCCCTTTGCCGAACCCCTGGATCAGGAGGCGACATTGCCGAGTGGTATGCTTCGGATATATGGCGTTGCCCTCTTCATCCATCTTCGTGTGAACCGGACACGGCTGGTCCAGGATGGGGTTTCCGAACTGCTTCTTCTTGGGGGTGAAACGAGCCTTCCCCTTGCCCTTGAACTTGGCATTGGTAACGGCTGCTGCCTCTGCCTGCGGAGTGGACGGAGCTTTCTGCTTCTGCTTCCGAGTGCCGTTCCCATCTCCATCGTGACCATTGCGGTGGGCTCAGCCCCTGTCGACCCTCCTCTGGGCGATATGCCCCCTCGCGTCGGGCCTTGGATCATAAGTGTCATCGACTGAACGCCGATCATCATGATGTCAGGGGCCGTAGGGCCCACCCCGCGGAGGGGTGCGTGAGCGGCGACGATCTTCGGGATTCATGGAGCGGCTGCCTCCCCTGTGTCGCTGATGAGAACCGGGGCTGTGAACTGACCGATGCGTGTTCGTGCGAACAGAACTATTGTGAATCCTGTTGTGCGACTGGCAGACCGCCGAATTTTGCTGCTGCGCCGTGTGTAGCAGGGCACGGATCTGCTCGATCCCTCTGCCAGCCTCTGAATTAGTCGGCTGGAGGGAATCGACTATCTTGGCGGCGGCAGCCACGTTGAGGACGGGTGTGCGGAACACCTCCACTTTGCTCTGACGAGTGCGCCGACTGGCAGAACGGCGCGGTTGACGGCGAGCACCGGAGGTTTTGCCGACCTCGTGCTCGTTCCGGCCGGTCTGGCAGGGGCTTTCATGGGAGTTGGCCGTGTGCACTTCGGCTGCAGGCCCGCGACCCACGTACTCGGAAGGGAACTCAGTTGGAACTGAGTCCGAGCACTGGGACGGCGGCGCAACTACAACCGACTCGAGGACCACCACTTGTGAAGACGCGCTCTGGCGCGCCTAGGCGTGTTGCACCCAACGCTGGAGCCGCGGACGGCGGGACCGCTTGTTGCGGCACGTGACGGCGGCGTAGGCCGACACCGGAGCCGACTGCTGGAGAAGAAGAATACCGTGGGCGCCGGCACAGAAGTGCGTAGCCCCACGACTGGGGAGCGCCTCGACGTCAAGAGGGGCGTCCCGAAGCCATGCCGAATCATCGACGATGAAGGAGAGAGCGCCGAAGAGGATCTCATGACCCATGCTCAAATCTCCACCGGATGACATGATGAAAAAATGTAGTCGCAAACTCGCTGGAAGTCGCTTAGATGCCTGCCCCACGGTGGGCGCCAACTGTCGTGGGTATAAGTCTGACAGTAGATGTGTAGGGTACGAAAGGATAGGCAGAGCCTTAGCTACGGCGAGGTTGTATGAGTTCAGGCCCCTCTACGGTGGAGGTAAAAGCCCTATGTCTCAGTGCTCTTGGGAGCTTGTTGTCGAGTGGAATATGGATTACAGTGAATTGCTAACCCCTGCACCAGTGGGGAAGGGTGGCTTATATAGAGTGCGCTACCCTTCATAACGGTTTGGTGCACAGGGGTGGAGTAGTGGCGAATAAATGCCTACGTTACAGGTAACGTATGTCTTTAATGCTAATAAAGGTACATGGAAACGTATGACCGTTGCCCTCCAGGGGGGTTACGATGCACAAAGTGGAATCCAGTCGGTAAGTTCGATGCGCTCCGAATGCTCACCTCCGACTGGATGATGGAGGAATCGTCACCGACTGGATGATGGGAAGTCCTTAATTCAGTCGGAACTGACTAAGGGCCTTATCCCTTATGAAGGGTAGTCTTTGGGTAGGACTCATAGGGCAGGCCTATGACCCTACCCTAGGACTATAACCCCATCAGGCGTGACACTATATTTGCTATCTTTATCCGGAGTGCAACCTCAAACAAAAGGTATATGGTTGATATAAGTACTATCATTTTATATCTGAATATTATAGTAAATCTTGAATATTTCCATCAGGAAATAGAAGATATGACCATGATATGATGTAATGATATTGGCTCTTTATTTGATCCCAACGACGCCATATCAATGACTGAATTTGCTGGAATAGCCTTCACATGGAAGTCATATAAATGGATTTTAATGGTTATTTCCACTTATCATTCTGACATAATTGCTTTATCCTAAAGCATTACAAAAATATGTATGGCTTGGCAGAATGATTAACCACGCTCAAAATCGTGTGGTTGAGATTCATCAGAATCACATAACTTGATTTATCAAGATACTTTCATTTGTGTTACTCAATACCTACAGGTTATATGAAGAGCAATATCATAAATCACATGGCTCAGATATTAATTATCCTTATGGATTATAGAAAGTTGAGGAAATAATTTGCAAACAAATTATTGTGATGATCCAACAGATTATACATAATCTCATGTTCATGTCAATGGCATTGGTATGAGACATCCTCCATATTTGCAAAGTTCAAGGGGAGTAATCTCCCAGACTATAACCTATTAACAATCATCAGATTGTATATATTGTACTCTTTTTCCCTTGATGAGTTTTCCCTAACGGTTTCTCATAAAAGGTTTTTAATGAGATAATATAAACACAAGTATCTATATGTGCCATATCATTTTCTCCTTATATTTTTCCCACTGGGTTTTAAAGGAGTTTTCAATGGCATGTACGATTGCACTCTTTCCCCTTATGAGTTTTCTCTCAAAGTTTCTCATAATGGTTTTTAGTTAGGCAATATCTTCTCAAGGATCATATGTCATACTTTCTATTTTCCCTATCGGGGTTTTAAAAGGAAGTACTCAAGACATATCAATTGTTCTCTAAACTTATTGATGAGTTTTCTCCTTCTTCAAAGGTTTTTCTCATATGAGTTATCAAGAGACAATGATCATCATATGTTGCATCATTTTCTCCTTATTTTTTCCACTGGTTTTTGAAGGAGTTTTAGCAACATATCTACTCTATTCTCCTCATATTTTTCCCATAGAGTTTTTGGGGGAGACTCTCAAGATTATCTCGAAGATTTCTCAAGATGGAAGATCTATATGCAAGAAGCTTTCAACGATGAAACCTTCAAGGAGCGGTGTTGTACAAGGGGGAGTGTTAGAAACTAATTAGTAGATTAATTAATTAGCAAAGGGATGTGTCCAACCCCGAACAGTCATGTCTCTTCTCTCTCTATTGCCAACAGGCACCTGTTTTGGAGGGATGCCTCCGAACAGACACCTCTTCTTCGCACCTCTTCCAGATGTATATATACTTGAGAATCAATAGAAACAGGACTAATGGTCCATTTACTTTCATTAATCTTGTTTTACTCTAACAATTCTATCAATCGTTTGTTTTTACGACGAGGTTCCAGCCACCAAGAGTTAATTAATCTTTAGTAAGCAACTTGTTTCCTCTTCCTAACCGACGAGTCCTAAAAAGCTGAGGCGCATCATTTTTCTTTGCACATCTCATCTTCCTCCAATCTATTCCTAAAGGCTCCATGGAAGATGGGGAACCACTATAAGCCTGTGCTGCCCCCACTCGATGGTGGATGCCACAGGCCCGACTCCATCCCCTAGGTCTCTAGAACCTCTGGCTTATGGCTTTCCCGGCACCCTGTCTTTCGAGTGTGGAACAGAGGAAGCGGGAGTATCTTGTGAGTAGCGATGTCAAGTCATCGAAATTGTCGATTTGGTCGACGATGGAAGACGGACGCCATGGATCCCTGGTATCCCCATATTCCCTGAATACTTTTTTGAATAGAGCTATCCCTCGATTGATATCAGAGCCGTACCGTGTGCGGCACAGGTCATCACTGCCGCTACCACATCTCCATATCTCCTGCCAGCTCGCGTCCACCTCTCCATGGCTCCTGCCATCTTGCCTCGGTTGTATTCCCTCCGTTCCTAAATATAAGTCTTTCTAGAGGTTTCACTAGTGGACTACATACGAATTTATATAGACATATTTTAGAGTGTAGATTCAATCATTTTGCTTTGAATCTAGACCCCTAGTAAAATCGTTTAAAAGACTTATATTTAGGAATGGAGGGAGTAAGTTCTAACGCTCATGCAGCTCTCAGCTGTAGCGACCCGACTCAAGACGAGTCAAGCCTCTGGTGTTTCCGTACCATCCCAAGATCATGCTGGTACACACTCAGTACATCAATGTATATATCAAGAGTTCAATCACACGGCTTTATTAATCAAAATCTCATAACGAGTACTTTATTACAATAATGGATTACAATAAAGTGGCTGAAGGCCATCTCATGAGATATCTAACGAAGACTAGCGGAAGCATCAGGTAGACGAGTCCATCCGACTCCAGGGCGTGTCGCTGATGAGAACCGGGGCTGTGAACTGACCGATGCGTGTTCGTGCGAACAGAACTATTGTGAATCCTGTTGTGCGACTGGCAGACCGCCGAATTTTGCTGCTGCGCCGTGTGTAGCAGGGCACGGATCTGCTCGATCCCTCTGCCAGCCTCTGAATTAGTCGGCTGGAGGGAATCGACTATCTTGGCGGCGGCAGCCACGTTGAGGACGGGTGTGCGGAACACCTCCACGTTGCTCTGACGAGTGCGCCGACTGGCAGAACGGCGCGGTTGACGGCGAGCACCGGAGGTTTTGCCGACCTCGTGCTCGTTCCGGCCGGTCTGGCAGGGGCTTTCATGGGAGTTGGCCATGTGCACTTCGGCTGCAGGCCCGCGACCCACGTACTCGGAAGGGAACTCAGTTGGAACTGAGTCCGAGCACTGGGACGGCGGCGCAACTACAACCGATTCGATTACCACCACTTGTGAAGACGCGCTCTGGCGCGCCTAGGCGTGTTGCACCCAACGCTGGAGCCGCGGACGGCGGGACCGCTTGTTGTGGCACGTGACGGCGGCGTAGGCCGACACCGGAGCCGACTGCTGGAGAAGAAGAATACCGTGGGCGCCGGCACGGAAGTGCGTAGCCCCACGACTGGGGAGCGCCTCGACGTCAAGAGGGGCGTCCCGAAGCCATGCCGAATCGTCGACGATGAAGGAGAGAGCGCCGAAGAGGATCTCATGACCCATGCTCAAATCTCCACCGGATGACATGATGAAAAAATGTAGTCGCAAACTCGCTGGAAGTCGCTTAGATGCCTGCCCCACGGTGGGCGCCAACTGTCGTGGGTATAAGTCTGACAGTAGATGTGTAGGGTACGAAAGGATGGGCAGAGCCTTAGCTACGACGAGGTTGTATGAGTTCAGGCCCCTCTACGGTGGAGGTAAAAGCCCTATGTCTCAGTGCTCTTGGGAGCTTGTTGTCGAGTGAATATGGATTACAGTGAATTGCTAACCCCTGCACCAGTGGGGAAGGGTGGCTTATATAGAGTGCGCTACCCTTCATAACGGTTTGGTGCACAGGGGTGGAGTAGTGGCGAATAAATGCCTACGTTACAGGTAACGTATGTCTTTAATGCTAATAAAGGTACATGGAAACGTATGACCGTTGCCCTCCAGGGGGGTTACGATGCACAAAGTGGAATCCAGTCGGTAAGTTCGATGCGCTCCGAATGCTCACCTCCGACTGGATGATGGAGGAATCGTCACCGACTGGATGATGGGAAGTCCTTAATTCAGTCGGAACTGACTAAGGGCCTTATCCCTTATGAAGGGTAGTCTTTGGGTAGGACTCATAGGGCAGGCCTATGACCCTACCCTAGGACTATAACCCCATCAGGCGTGACACTATATTTGCTATCTTTATCCGGAGTGCAACCTCAAACAAAAGGTATATGGTTGATATAAGTACTATCATTTTATATCTGAATATTATAGTAAATCTTGAATATTTCCATCAGGAAATAGAAGATATGACCATGATATGATGTAATGATATTGGCTCTTTATTTGATCCCAACGACGCCATATCAATGACTGAATTTGCTGGAATAGCCTTCACATGGAAGTCATATAAATGGATTTTAATGGTTATTTCCACTTATCATTCTGACATAATTGCTTTATCCTAAAGCATTACAAAAATATGTATGGCTTGGCAGAATGATTAACCACGCTCAAAATCGTGTGGTTGAGATTCATCAGAATCACATAACTTGATTTATCAAGATACTTTCATTTGTGTTACTCAATACCTACAGGTTATATGAAGAGCAATATCATAAATCACATGGCTCAGATATTAATTATCCTTATGGATTATAGAAAGTTGAGGAAATAATTTGCAAACAAATTATTGTGATGATCCAACAGATTATACATAATCTCATGTTCATGTCAATGGCATTGGTATGAGACATCCTCCATATTTGCAAAGTTCAAGGGGAGTAATCTCCCAGACTATAACCTATTAACAATCATCAGATTGTATATATTGTACTCTTTTTCCCTTGATGAGTTTTCCCTAACGGTTTCTCATAAAAGGTTTTTAATGAGATAATATAAACACAAGTATCTATATGTGCCATATCATTTTCTCCTTATATTTTTCCCACTGGGTTTTAAAGGAGTTTTCAATGGCATGTACGATTGCACTCTTTCCCCTTATGAGTTTTCTCTCAAAGTTTCTCATAATGGTTTTTAGTTAGGCAATATCTTCTCAAGGATCATATGTCATACTTTCTATTTTCCCTATCGGGGTTTTAAAAGGAAGTACTCAAGACATATCAATTGTTCTCTAAACTTATTGATGAGTTTTCTCCTTCTTCAAAGGTTTTTCTCATATGAGTTATCAAGAGACAATGATCATCATATGTTGCATCATTTTCTCCTTATTTTTTCCACTGGTTTTTGAAGGAGTTTTAGCAACATATCTACTCTATTCTCCTCATATTTTTCCCATAGAGTTTTTGGGGGAGACTCTCAAGATTATCTCGAAGATTTCTCAAGATGGAAGATCTATATGCAAGAAGCTTTCAATGATGAAACCTTCAAGGAGCGGTGTTGTACAAGGGGGAGTGTTAGAAACTAATTAGTAGATTAATTAATTAGCAAAGGGATGTGTCCAACCCCGAACAGTCATGTCTCTTCTCTCTCTATTGCCAACAGGCACCTGTTTTGGAGGGATGCCTCCGAACAGACACCTCTTCTTCGCACCTCTTCCAGATGTATATATACTTGAGAATCAATAGAAACAGGACTAATGGTCCATTTACTTTCATTAATCTCGTTTTACTCTAACAATTCTATCAATCGTTTGTTTTTACGACGAGGTTCCAGCCACCAAGAGTTAATTAATCTTTAGTAAGCAACTTGTTTCCTCTTCCTAACCGACGAGTCCTAAAAAGCTGAGGCGCATCATTTTTCTTTGCACATCTCATCTTCCTCCAATCTATTCCTAAAGGCTCCATGGAAGATGGGGAACCACTATAAGCCTGTGCTGCCCCCACTCGATGGTGGATGCCACAGGCCCGACTCCATCCCCTAGGTTTCTAGAACCTCTGGCTTATGGCTTTCCCGGCACCCTGTCTTTCGAGTGTGGAACAGAGGAAGCGGGAGTATCTTGTGAGTAGCGATGTCAAGTCATCGAAATTGTCGATTTGGTCGACGATGGAAGACGAACGCCATGGATCCCTGGTATCCCCATATTCCCTGAATACTTTTTTGAATAGAGCTATCCCTCGATTGATATCAGAGCCGTACCGTGTGCGGCACAGGTCATCACTGCCGCTACCACATCTCCATATCTCCTGCCAGCTCGCGTCCACCTCTCCATGGCTCCTGCCATCTTGCCTCGGTTGTATTCCCTCCGTTCCTAAATATAAGTCTTTCTAGAGGTTTCACTAGTGGACTACATACGAATTTATATAGACATATTTTAGAGTGTAGATTCAATCATTTTGCTTTGAATCTAGACCCCTAGTAAAATCGTTTAAAAGACTTATATTTAGGAATGGAGGGAGTAAGTTCTAACGCTCATGCAGCTCTCAGCTGTAGCGACCCGACTCAAGACGAGTCAAGCCTCTGGTGTTTCCGTACCATCCCAAGATCATGCTGGTACACACTCAGTACATCAATGTATATATCAAGAGTTCAATCACACGGCTTTATTAATCAAAATCTCATAACGAGTACTTTATTACAATAATGGATTACAATAAAGTGGCTGAAGGCCATCTCATGAGATATCTAACGAAGACTAGCGGAAGCATCAGGTAGACGAGTCCATCCGACTCCAGGGCATGTCGCTGAGCGTAGATCGTAGCCTCACTCCTGGTCGGAAAAGTACTCTGCAACATGATACGTTGCAGCCATGTAGGTCAGCATATGGAATATGCCGGCAAGTCATCAAAGCGAGGGGTAAAATAATAATCAACTATCTCTACATGCATATTTGGCAGGTGGGGCTATAACTTTTGCATAAAGCCAATTTTCTCCTACAACAAGAGGGGCTGAAAACAAAAAAAAATATTACTACTTTGTTTGTTGTTAACGAGATGGTTCCGCCAACCAATTCTCGTACCCGAGTTGTTGTTAATTCCCACATCATTATTAAGTTGTGTCGAGAGTTCAGGGGAATTTCAATGCCTTCGGCTCAAGTTGTCCATGAGCGTGGACACGGCTAATCGATTAGGTTGGGCACTCTGCAGAGTTTTGCACACGTTCCCCACAAGATTTGATCGCCTCCGGGTATGTCCTCGCACTTCAGGGTGTTTGAAGACCGGATGATCAAAACATGGTCTTTCAAAGGGTCCCTCTGAATCCCTGTCGGTGCCCATCCATTCCTACCGTTCTTATACATCTGCTAGCACCGCCTGTCCAGAGTCACCACGTTGTCCAACCAAGCCAGAGCCCATAATGACTTATGGCTGTACAGGTAAGCCTTGGGTCTTGAAGCCTCCGTCCGTCTCTTCGAGCCTGGGTGAAGCTTTCCGCCAGATGTCATGGCCGTCTCCAGCATCCCGGGTCATCCACTGGTTTCTCCAGGGAGCCGATCAACCGTCCTTCACCCAGAGTTGCATTGCATCACGAGGTCTTGAAAATCTTGTCTTAACCGGTCTTGGTTATTTAATCAACCTCGCATCACTCGTGTTATACAGTCAACCGAAATCCCGTCTACTCAAGCATAGCAATATGTAATTTGTCGTCCCGGGCCAAGTATCGGGGTTTGTTGTGTGCCTACCACATGATACTACAACCTATACTAAAATTTCCAAGTACCTAAGCAGCATGCAATTGGGCAAAGAAAGGTGAAACTACCATGCATCGAAAAACATAGGAGATAGTATGATCAAAATGACTTGCCTTGATGATAGTTGTCTTGATCGAGCGCTTGTAAGTAACAAGCTTCGCACTCCGGGTGATCTACCGATACAAACAAATACACAACATAAGCACTACAATCAAACAACAAGTAAAAATAACATCACAAGTAATAAGTTGCTATGGCCTAAGTGAAAGAATTCACTATACGTCACTAAGGCAGAAACTTGTTTCTGTTAAAACCCCAAGTAAAAATATTAAAAAAATTGAAACTTATACCACAGTAAGATATAATCACTATGAAGCAGTAGCAAAAAGAATCAAATCAAAATCATTTTTTAAACTCGTGGAATAAGCAAAACAAGGTTTAAACTAAATCTGATATAATTCAAATTTGAAAATTTTCAAACATAGACAAATTATATGTTTTTAAAAACTGCAGAAAAATTGTGATCTACTGGAACAAGTTTCAACTCCATTGGAATACGGGATCAAAAGCTATGATCAAAACAAATTTGAAACTTTTTTGTTTTGGAATTAAACAGAAACATATTCTAAGAGACAGTGGTACACGTGGCAGTTTCTGATTGGCTGATGGGTGTTTGCTGCGAGGGAAAACTAACACACGGCCGCAATCTAAGGAAAACTACTCGGCTCAGTTTAAGTGATAGAAAAACCGTCGGTTCTTTTAAAAGAACCGAAGGGGTATGCACATCTAATCTAACCCTTTGATCTAAGATCCTACGGTGGAAAAAACAACAGAAGGAAAAACTAGAGGAGGGAGAAAGCTCACCGTGGCTGGGAGGAGCTGGGCGCTGCGGTGGCTGCTCCGGCGAGGGTGGGGGCTGGTCGCGGGCGGGGGTGGGTGGCGGAGGAGGGGGCAGTCGGCTCCGGGGCGTCGGGGAGGCAGCAGGGGGAGGCAGTAGGGCGACGGGGAAGACAACAGAACTTCTGCTAGTCGAGCTCGAAGGGGAGCTCCGGCGGCTGTGCGGGCGCGGCGTGGTGGCTGTGTAGGGCGGTGTGGGGGTGGAACGGGACGAGGGCGGCGTGGGGGTTCGGTTTTTATAGGGGGAGGGGGTGACCGAGGAGGAAGGAAATAAAGGGCTGCCATGGAAAGTTCAGGTTCGCTGGGAGAAAGGAATATCACGGGAGAACAGGGAAGGAAGGAAGAAGAAGAGGGAAGGAAAGAGAGAGAGAAGAAAAAAAAGTGGGAAAGAAAAAGAAGAAAGAAAAAAGAAAGGAGAGGTGGCGCTGTGGAGGTCTGGCGCTGCGGTTGGGCAGGGAATTTGCATTCCCAGCGATTGGGGAGCTCGCCCGAGGAAAAAAAATATCTCCCGTTTGTTTTTGTTTTTTTTAACTGAATCTAAAACAAAAATAAAAGGAAATAAATAAAATAATTAATATAGGATATTATACACCAAAATAATCAGAAAAATATTCTCTACTCAATTAACATTTTTCTAAGGCAAAAAATAAAAACTTAAAAAAATGTTTTTTTTTCAGAAAAAATCCCTTATGCTATATTTTCTTTTTGCAATTATTTTCACGATAAAACTTCGGCTTTCTTGGCTCAAAATATTTCAAAAATGTCTCACACTTTGGAGGGTCATTTTCCTCCGCTCTCTCTTGCGTGTAAGAGATTATTTCCCGACACTTCTCGTGTGAAGAAAAAAAATAGAAATGCAAAAGCAAAAGTCGAAAGAATTCAAATGCAAACTTTATTTAAATCGATATGCATAGATGCTTAGCTACAATGTAAAACATTCCCAATTTAGAAAATTAGGATGTTACATCATCTGACTGAACAGGTGACAGTTTTGTTACAAACAGTTTTTTTTTCTCAGTGTATGTAGTAATAGGGAGAAGCCTGCACAAACTTAGTCTCAAATAGTTGTTGTGCATCTTGATGATTGTATCCACGTCTCTTAATGTGTGAGAAAGCTCTTTGATTTTTCTTTAAAAAAAAGGCTACACAGGGTACTTTCATCATGTCGAAATATTCTCCAGGATATACGAAGACAAGCCAATCCTAGCCAATTGGTTCCCTGTAATAAATTTACAGTTGCTTTCATGACTTGCCATGCTCAGTAAACAACGGAAAACACCATACATTGGCAATGTTTTAACCTGTGTAGGCATCAGTTTCGCATCATTCAACATTTAATTTTGATATTTGATGCTTGCATGAGGTGCAAAACTTTGAGACCACACCTGCAGATGTCACATGGACAATGTGAGCAAAGCGCACACTCTGCTCTTCATAACAAACACAAGTACAGAACATCTTTGTAACAGGCAACAATCCCTCTGACAATAGCTTCTTCTTTGTTGTGTGAAGTACATCACACGAGTTGATATTTTGCAGATGTTCTTCAGGGAGCTCCATCGTCCAATGTGTTTTTTTACCTTGGTAGCTTTAGATGAAAAATCCATCACATAACTGAGTATGTCAAAAGAGAACCTTCCATAATTATTGGTTTGTTTCTTGCATCTGATTTCATTTTTAAGTTTTAACTACATGGACAATTTGAATCGTCGTGCTTATCTGTGTAAACAAAGTTATTCGATGTATGTATTATCATGTGCAAGTGACTAAGAATTCCCGCAGCAACGCGCGTGGTATCATCTAGTTTCTACAAATGGTGCCCATCGATGTTGCTACCTTCGATAGATCGCAGAAGAGGGGCGTCTTCGGGGGTGGATGATAGGTTTGACACGAGTAACGACACGTACTTGCCTTGGTAGGTTTGATGTATCTAAGTATGTCTTTGTTAAGAATTTTATTTTCTAAAATTATTTATTTATTGACACTTCCATTCTATGCTTCTACGTGAAAGTTAATGAGCTTTACAATTTGGTTTGCTTAGAGCAACTCTAGCAGACCCCGCAACCGCCCCCGACCCGGAAAATAACCGTCAAAATGCGGGTCGGGCCGGCAAAACCTGACCGATCAAACCCCGCATATCGCCCCGGCCTGCAAAAAATTTTAAGCGGCGCGGCAAAATCTCAGCCCCAATCCGCGAATACGCGGGTTTCCCGTCGCAGCTGTGGTCCCTGCATCACAGAGAAGCAGTTGGCGGGAGGGATATTTCAGCCCGCGCGCATTTTCCCCATCCCCTTTCGCTGCCGACAGCCCTTGCTTCCGCCGTTCCGCCGTCGGCGATTTCGGACAAATCTGCGGGCATAATCGCGCCGCGGGGCCGTTCCCCACCCTCGCGTGTCGTCACGCTGCACCGACCCCCCCGGATCCGGCGAGAAGAAGACGTCCTCGTCGCCGCCGCCGCCGGGGATCGACCATCGCCGAGCCCGCCCCTCGTCACCGCCCGCCGCATCTGATACGTCTCCGTCGTATCTACTTTTTCGAACTCTTTTGCCCTTGTTTTGGACTCTAATTTGCATGATTTGAATGGAACTAACCCGGACTAATGCTGTTTTCAGCAGAATTGCCATGGTGTTGTTTTTTGCGTAGAAATAAAGGTTCTCGGAATGACCTGAAAATTTACGGAAATTTTTTCTGGAATTTATGAAAAATACTGGCGCAAGAATCAGCGAAGGAAGTGGATCCGTGAGCCCACAAGCCCACCAGGCGCGGGCCCCCCTGGCCGCGCCTGGCAGGCTTATGGGGCCCACAAAACTCCACCGCCTCCAAATCCAGCTCTATTTATTCCATCTCTCCCGGAAAAAAATCAAGGAGAAGAGTTCATCACGTTTTACGATATGGAGGCGCCGCCACCTGCTGTTCTTAATCTGGAGAGCAGATCTGGAGTCCGGTCTGGGCTCTGGAGAGGGGAGATCGTCGCCATCGTCATCATCAACCTTCCTTCATCGCCAATTCCATGATGCTCTTCACCGTTCGTGAGTAATCTCATCGTAGGCTTGCTGGACGGTGATGGGTTGGATGAGATCTATCATGTAATCGAGTTAGTTTTGACGGGGATTGATCCCTAGTATCCACTATGTTCTGAGATTGATGTTGCTACTACTTTGACATGCTTAATGCTTGTCACTAGGGCCCGAGTGCCATGATTTCAGATCTGAACCTATTATGTTGTCGCCAATATATGTGTGTTTTAGATCCTATCTTGCAAGTTGTAGTCACCTACTATGTGTTATGACCCGGCAACCCTGGAGTGACAATAGCCGGAACCACTCCCGGAGATGACCATAGTATGAGGAGTTCATGTATTCACCAAGTGTTAATGCGTTGATCCAGTTCTTTATTAAAAGGAGAACCTTAATATCCCGTAGTTTCCATTAGGTCCCCACTTCCACGGGAGGGATGGACAATAGATGTCATGCAAGTTCTTTTACCTAAGCACATATCACTACATACGAAATACATGCCTACATTAGATTGACGAACTGGAGCTAGTTACTTATCTCTCTGTGTTATAACTGTTGCATGATGAATCACATCCGGTATAATCATCCATCACTGATCCAATGCCTACGAGTCTTTTCCTACTGGTCCTTGCTACGTTACTTTGCTGCTACTGTTGTCACTGCTGCTACTATTACTCTGTTGCTACTGTTGTTACTCTACTGCTACTCGTTACTGTTGCTACTGCTGCTATCACCCTACTTTGCTACTGATACTTTGCTGCAGATACTAAATATTTCAGGTGTGGTTGAATTGACAACTCAGCTGCTAATACTTGAGAATATTATTTGGCTTCCCCTTAGTCGAATCATTAAATTTGGGTTGAATACTCTACCCTCGAAAACTGTTGCGATCCCCTATACTTGTGGGTTATCAGCATCCGCCACCGGTTAGTACGTATTTTGTGAGTTTTGCGAGTGTGGTATAGTTGATTGATGTGCCAGTGTGCATGTAGATCGATTTGAGCCCGTGCGAGAAGTTCTTGCTCACCGATTCGTCCGATTTGGACGACTCGGATGTTGAGACCATGCTTGCGAACTTTCGGCAGCAGACATTAGTCATGGCACTTGCCGTGAAGGAGCACGAAGACGAGAACCTGAAGAGAAGGTGAGGATCGACCGTCGGGCGTCTTTGCATTCCTCGGAATCATCATCTTGGGAACGAAATGTTGATGCAAGACTACTTCGTGGAGAATCCTACATATCCACTACACCTCTTCCGGAGAAGGTACCGAATGCGCCGATCTCTCTTTGTGAAAATTGTTCAAGCTTGCGAGGTAAATTGCCGGTATTTTACTCAAAGAAAAAATGTTGCGGGCTTAAAGGGATTTAGTGCATATCAAAAAAATCTCCGCAACTATGCGGGTGATTGCATATGGCGTTCCGGCTGACTATGTCGATGTGTACCTTCGCATTGGTGAAGATACTACAATTGAGTTAGTGCGTAGATTTGCAAAAGTGATCATCCGTGTCTTTGATCCTGAGTATCTTCGGGCACCCAACGAGGATGACACAAAGAAATTGGTGGCATCTAATGATAGGAGAGGTTGGCGTGGCATGCTAGGTAGCATTGATTGTATGCATTGGACATGAAAAAATTGTCCGACGGCATGGCAAGGAATGTATTGTGGCAAGCCTCGTGATGCAACAATTGCGCTAGAGGTCGTAGCATCCGAGGATTTATGGATTTGGCATTGCTTCTTTGGTATGCCGGACACTCTCAATGATATCAATGTGTTGCAACGGTCTAATTTGTTTGCTAGGCTTGCTAGTGGTTATGCTCCTGCTTGCAAATACAGTATCAATGAGCATGAATACACAAAAGGGTACTATCTTGCAGATGGTATATACCCTCCTTGGTGCACATTTGTCAAGAGCATCAAAGAACCCAAAGTAAAAAACAGTGTGAATTTGCAAGGGTGCAAGAGGCAGCCCAAAAAGACATTGAAAGAGCATTCGGTGTTTTGCAATCTAGGTTTACCATTGTCCGTGGTCCTGCTCGGTTTTTTGGATAAGAAAACGTTGAAAAACATCATGACATGTTGTGTTATCCTTCACAATATGATTCTTGAAGATGAGAGAGGAATGAACTTAGAATTCTTCTACGATAATGTGGGTAGCCGTGTCAAACCAGCTAGAGACCCTAACCGCATTAGAGTTTTTCTTCAGACATACAAGGAGACTGAAAATGCAAACACATATTTTCAACTTCAGGAGGATCTCATTGAGCACCATTGGCAAAGAGCTGGAAGGTACCTCATTGTTGTATTCATTTGTATTCGTACTTGTCACAAGATTTGTATTGCATTATTTAAGATTTGAATAATTTTTTGTAATGTGGATGATTGTTGTATTGTGTTGAATTTGAATAATTATTTAGTTTGCTTCCGTTTGTTGTATTATGTTGGATTTGATATTTTGCGGGCCGATGAGATGCGGAAAGCAGCGGTGCAAGAACCGCAAAGCCGACCCGTATAAAAGCATATTCGGTGAATATACTTTTATACGGGTTCGTTTGGGGGGTCTACATCTGCGGGCGTCCTTGCCGGCTCGCAAAAGCCATTTTCCGCAAATTGCAAAAGCGTTTTACGGGCCAGCGGGATGCGGGGTCTGCTAGAGTTGCTCTCACTTTTCTCTGTCGAACAGTCCAAGCCTCCAAGGTATACTCTTACCAGGGACGATTCTAGGAGGGGCGAGGGGGGGCTAGACCCCCCTAACAAATTGATTTTTCTACTATGATAGTGGTTGTTGTGGGCAAAAAATTTCACTTTATATGAACTTTGCCCCTTCATAAACAAACTTGCTCCCCATGCTTGCATGCTGGCTCCGTCCCTGACTCTTACCATCTGATGTACCTCACATATGTGTGCCTTGTATTCTAAGTAGAACTACATAATTGGTCTGCTTATATATCCCAGTCTTTGATCCTTATGTTTTAATGGTTCAAATTCACATACGAGATCATTACCAAAAGATGAAGAACAAAAAGTTGACGAGTCTCAGTCTCGGAGGGGGAATTCATCTCCGTCTTCACCGGCGATGATCCTCGCTCTCCAAGATTAATTGTGAGTAGTCCAGCCTATGTATTACGGATTCATGGCAGTAGCCAAGATGTAATCTCTCCACTTTGTAGTTTAATACATTAGGCATATGAGCTTCCTTACATGATTATGGTTAATCTAATGTAAACTCTTGCGGTGATGTTGATCATGTGGTGAGTTATTTCTTTGTCTTCAAGAAAATAGAACGTTACACTATGTTCGTTACTAAAAATAATTTTTTTTCTATGTTCTTGGATTTAACTATGGGAAATGATCTAAATCAGCCAGCTAATCCTGCGCGCTGCATCCGCCACAGGCCCAGCCATCAGATTCATTTTGATCAGACTGACCACGTGAAGAACACATAGGAGACATGAAACTTCCCGAAACGCTCTCTTCTCGTTTGACCTCCGTGTGGCACGTCATCGCTAGAGCCTTGTTTGCCGTCTTCGTCGTTCAACGTGGCTGTTAAGAATAGATTAAGTTAATTCTTAGATAGGTTACTTAGTCCTCGAGCAACCATGCACTTCCTTGACTCTCAAGGAAACTATGTAATAACTTGGCCCTTAAGTAACTTCAAGTTTACTTGACTCCCAAGCAACATGTGTACTTCCGCCCGGGTATAAATACCCCATTTCTATCATCAATAAAGACTAATGAATCATCTTTCATTCATCTCTCTCGTTCTTTACTTTTTACTTCAAACACGTTATCATGCACTTTGCTCTCCATTAGAGATATAGGCTAAAACAGAGAAGACCATATGAGAATTATCTCTTGCAACGGAGGTAGCGACGCCAGACTTCCACACCCGACTACAGCGCAACAGCGGCCCACAGCTTCGATCTTCGTCGCACCGCAGCGTCCTCGGCACGAACCGCCGCGGCGATGCAGCCTTCAGCGCGGCGCACTCGCCCTCGTGATAACCGAGGCAGACAAGACAACCAGGCGTGGCCCTCTAGGCCTCTACCATGTCCCGATTCACAATCGGCACGCAGCCTGCTCCTGGCCATCGGCCTGCTCTAGCACACCATCCATGGGAAAGATGAGCATGCATTGACGCATGCATTCAAGAATCCATCGGGAGAAAGCCAACTTGACTGTCTATTTATGATTAGCATCACTGATTCATTGACCGATTGTGTTTTTTCCTGAATCAGCAAGCATTCCGAATAAAATAAAATAAAACGGTGATGTGCAATCCCATCACCGGTAACAGCTTCAACCATGGCAAGAAGAAGAACGCGACTCTTAGGATCGAAGCGACTTCGACGTTTTTGTACAACATCGCTCCTATGTGCGGCACACAACGCGGTTTCTTCACGCATGCGACGCAGCGATGTCCGCGTTCAACACCAGCAACAAACAGCCGACACGCGACGACGGGCTTATAAGCCATGGCGCGCCTATCTCCCAGTACAAGCGCAATGACGCCTTCAGGCATGTGGTGTGGCAGTTTTCTCCAGCCAACGGCTCATGCGTAGCAGCCCCGACTCATCGGCGACGACGACGATTACTCGATATCTCCATGAATTTTATAAATTTCATTCATATGCATTGCCTGAGTAATACTATTGCAACATAATGTTTTCTTACATTCGAGATTCCATTCTGTCAGATTTTAAGACATCATCATGTCTTTACTGCAAATATTCCCTATGACATGTGATTTGAGGGCAACAACTATAATTCTGCAATAAAAATTATATCTCTTGCAAAAACTAATGTAATTCAAACAAGAGTTACAGAGTGTCATACTCAATATGAGTACACCACATTTTATTTGTGAATCATAAGATATTGGTGGCATCTACTGCATCATTTGCAGATTATCCACCTCTACTGTGAGGTCTATATCTTGTCATTTTTACAAAATGACTACCTTCAAGGTGCTCTTCCAAATATTAATATAAGACGAGGCTACCTCAAGATATCATAAGGTAATACTGGCATCTACTGCAAAAAATTGCAGACTATCCACTATTACTGCAAGGTCTACATCATGTCATTCTGACACATGACTACCTTCAAAGTGATTTTCTTAAAAATAGCATAACATAAGGTAATAGAATTATGAACATCTAGTGACAAAAGTCAGACTATGTTTTCTATTATTGCGAGATCTACACCATAATGGTGATTATCTTCAAAGTGTTATTCTATATCAATTGAGGTTTACACATATAAGGCATCAGCCAAACAAGAACTTGCTCCTCTAAAGCATTTATTGTTGTTGTGTACTAAAATATTGTATTCTCATAGTAAATATTGTTCTTGCACACTTTGCTTCAATATGTAATAGGAAACTACAGAAATATTTGCATATACGTATGATTACCTTCTATTACATTAAAAAATAGATGACCGTGGAGCCTACGTCACTATTTCTAATTATAGTGTCAACCATCCATCAAGATGGATCCCATAATTTATGGCAATGATTAAGTGTCTCAACATGTCGCAAGTTCCACATGACTTCATGGTTATAATTTCATAGTGACTAACCAGTGTTAAGCATGCAAGTCTATACGTTTTGGCAGTGAATCTAAAGTCACACACTTCCTCAAGAATGTAGTCCAAAATATTAGCAATAATTTAATCACATGTGTTATATTAAAGGATACACCCGGGTTCACCAAGGATCACGTTGGCCATGATTGTTCTCAAACAAATCATTTATTCATAGATGCCACTTACTCCTAGAAGTAAATTAAATAAATGCATTAGCATTTTCAAGTAACACATGCCTGACATTTCCAAATACATTAAGTACATTTTAGGTGAGATTATTTATTGTAAGATGATTTATGACATCAGTCATTGTATCCACCCGTGGTATTATTGCCACTATAACTCCACCTTCGGAATATGTGTCATGGCTATTCTCTTAATAGCTAAGTATATTCATATGTATTTCATGTGTCACCGAGTTCACTTAGTTCTCAAACAAAGTACATAATGGACGAATATTTATTCACCTTGAATATTTCTCTTAAGAGAAACATGATGCCATGAGCACATTTGGAATGATCACCCAATAATTTTCCAGGGCCTCAAGTCTATTTAAACTTACAATTTTGGTAGTTATAAAATCAACTTTAAGTTGAGATTTTATGATCAGATATTTTTCGTATTTGAATCCGATTGAAAAGCCCATAATACACTTCTACATCCTCTTATGATGGTATTACCATTTTCATGGTAAAGAAACATATTATTTCTTAAAATCATCATATTCACCCAACGGGTGCTTCAAATATTTGCTAGCATTGAGAATACTATGCAAGTCAGTGGTTACAAAATAGAACCATGAGGAATTCAAAGTAAAGTGGAGGCTAAAGACAACCAATGACATAATTACCTTTTATTTGGTAATTGATCACTTTCAAATGATCACAAAGACAACTCTCAAGTTTCTCAAATGTGTGGTTACATAAATATCATACATATGATTACCAAACCGTCAAACATATGGTCAAACCACACCATAAATTTATTAAAAAAAAGGCAAAGAAGTAGTTGGGATAAATTTGAAAAACTGGAAACTATTCTCGTAAATGATTGTTCTCAAATATTCCTTAGAAGGAGAACCAAAAATCTAGTGCAAGAAAAGGTTGGTCAATTCCTTTGCACCCAAGATATGTTTGCATATATTAAAAAAATCACTAATATTGGAGACCTCATGTAATCTCGTGATTATTTCCAAAATATTGTTTGCCTATACTTGTACTACTACATGTAGTGCAATGTCCAATATCCTATTTCTTGGACATTATATTTGATAAATTTTGAATGTATGAATCAATTCATACTCAGTTTTGTTGCGTACAAAATAATTTTCTAAATCTTACAAAATATTTGGATTTAAGCCTTACAATCCTAGTTTGGGGTTGATTAGAAAAATTATTGGCAATTCTATTGGTCAGAACGTTTTAAGTTATAATATTTCCCAAATCAACAGATTTTATGTGCACTGCATGTGCGATAGGGAAAATAAGTTTTAAGGCTCTCACCTTAAAAAAATTCAAATGAGCCACTCATTCTTCCTTGAACACATTCAGAAGATATGTGGATTACTCAACCATTATGTGGTATTATATAGATACTTCATGGTACTCATGGAAACATTTATAAAATGATTTCCAATGTGTCTCTTGTCACACAAAACCATGAATGATATAATTAAATTAGTTGCTCAAATTCTCAAAGTAAGAGCAAGTTATCCTAAACAAGGGATAAATCCATTTGAATGGACAACTTCGTTGAACTCATTTCAGAAACAATGTTTGATTATACATAATACTTTATGTGCATACCCAGAATGGTTTAGTTAAATATCTTATCAAAGGTAGTGAAATTAATAACATGATCAAACTTATAGAATTGCAATTTACTAGCCTCTTGCTAGAAAAATAATGAAGAATAAAATGAAGCAAGTAATGAAGAATAACACTCGCTCATCAAAGAGTGGTATTTACCACAATAATACCTACTCTTCATAAGTATCTTCCATATGAAATACTAAAAACTTCTCATTCATAGACAAAGTCAATGAGGTGGTGAAAAAGCGAGGCTTGTAGCAAAAGGGTTCACGCAGAGACCCGACATCAAATTATGATGTAACATACCCTCTTGGTATGAGTGGAATTAGGTTTCGATAATAAATATCATTGGCAGTACAAATAATATTATCCATGCAGTTAATGGATGCAGTGACTACATACTCATATGGGTCACTCATTTCGAAAATTTATAACGAAGTCCCTGATGGGCTTACAATTCCGAATCCAAAATAAATCGCAACATATTTGTGTAAAATTTTAGAAGTCACTCTATGGCTTGAAATAGTCGAAAATCATATGGTACTACCGACTAAATGAGTTCCTTCTTCGAAGGATTACTCAAAGGATGATCATTTTTTTATGTGTTAATAAAGGAATCCCAAAATTTGATTTCCTTACATCACCTCAGCGTATATCGATGATTTCATCATCAATGTCTCTACAAGACATAAACATACACAAAATCATCTCAAGACGGAAAATTTGGATTCAACCAAATTTAGCTTAAGCTTACAACTTGAGCATTCTCTCAAGAATACATATCAGTCTACATATATCCATAACATATACGAGAAGTTCAGTGTGGATATACCATAACAACAAAAGACATGTATGGTCATACTACCTTTGATAAGGTACATACCTAGGGTTGATAATGAAGTGACATAAAGACATGAAGTTCTATATCTCACTAATGTCAAAGCACTCATATGATTGCAAACTATGTCAGGCCTGACACCATATTTTCTATGTTTGTCAGAGTGCAACCCCCAACAAAAGTTACATGCTTGGTATATGGAATATCATCTTATATCTTAAGCTAACAATAAATATTGGACAATTCCATCAGGAAATACAAGATATGACCATGATGTGATATGATGATATTGGCTCTTTATTTGATCCCAATGACGCCATATCAATGACTGAATTTGCTGGAATAGCCTCCGTATGGAAGTCATCTAAATGGACTTTAATGGTTATTCCCACTTATCATTCTGACATAATTGCTATATCTAAAAGCATTGCAAAATATGCATGGCTTGGCAGAATGATTAACCACACTCAAAATCATGTGGTGAGATTCATCAGAATCACATAACTTGATTTATCAAGATACTTCCACTTGTGTTACTCAATACCAACAGGTTATATGAAGAGCAATATCATAAATCACATTGCTCGGAAACTATTTATCCTCATGGATTATAGAAAAGTGAGTAAATAATTTGCAAACAAAATCATGTGAAAATCCAACAGATTATACGCAATCTTATGTTCATGTCAATGAAATTGGTATGAGACATCCTCCATATTTGCAAAGTTCAGGGGGGGTAATCTCCCAAACTATAACCTATTAACAATCATCAGATTGCATATATTGTACTATTTTTCCCCTTGATGAGTTTTTCCCTAATGGTTTCTCATAAAAGGTTTTTAACGAGACAATATAAACACAAGTGTTTGTGTATGCCATATCATTTTCTCCTTATATTTTTCCCACTGGGTTTTTAAGGAGTTTTCAATGGCATGTCAGATGCACTCTTTTCCCTTATGAGTTTTCTCCCGTAGTTTCTCATAATGGTTTTTAATGAGGCAGTGTCTTATCAAAGATCATATGTCATACTTTCTATTTTCCCTACTTGGGTTTTTAAAGGAAGTACTCAAGACATATTAATTGTTCTCTAAACTCACCTATGAGTTTTCTCCTTCTTCAAAGGTTTTTCTCCTATGAGTTATCAAGAGACAATAATCATTATATGTTGCATCATTTTCTCCTTATTATTTCTCCCACTAGGTTTAAGGGAGTTTTAGCAACATATCTGCACAATTCTTCTCATATTTTTCCCACGGGGTTTTTGGAGGAGACTTTCAAGAATATTCAAAGAATTTATCAAGATGATGCATATACTCAAGAAGAGGCGTTGTACAAGGGGGAGTGTTAAGAATAGATTAAGTTAATTCTTAGATAGGTTACTTAGTCCTCAAGCAACCATGCACTTCCTTGACTCTCAAGGAAACTATGTAATAACTTGGCCCTTAAGTAATTTCAAGTTTACTTGACTCCCAAGCAACATGTGTACTTCCGCCCGGGTATAAATACCCCATTGCTATCATCAATAAAGACTAATGAATCATCTTTCATTCATCTCTCTCGTTCTTTACTTTTTACTTCAATCAGTGGCAACCTTTGGTGCCGACTGTTGGAAATATGCCCTAGAGGCAATAATAAATTAGTTATTATTATATTTCTTAGTTCATGATAATCGTTTATTATCCATGCTATAATTGTATTGATTGGAAACACAATACTTGTGTGGATACATAGACAAAACACTGTCCCTAGTAAGCCTCTAGTTGACTAGCTCGTTAATCAAAGATGGTCAAGGTTTCCTGGCCATAGGCAAGTGTTGTCACTTGATAACGGGATCACATCATTAGGAGAATCATGTGATGGACTAGACCCAAACTAATAGACGTAGCATGTTGATCGTGTCATTTTGTTGCTACTGTTTTCTGCGTGTCAAGTATTTATTCCTATGACCATGAGATCATATAACTCACTGACACCGGAGGAATGCTTTGTGTGTATCAAATGTCGCAACGTAACTGGGTGACTATAAAGATGCTCTACAGGTATCTCCGAAGGTGTTAGTTGAGTTAGTATGGATCAAGACTGGGATTTGTCACTCCGTGTGAACGGAGAGGTATCTCGGGGCCCACTCGGTAATACAACATCACACACAAGCCTTGCAAGCAATGTAACTTAGTGTAAGTTGCGGGATCTTGTATTACGGAACGAGTAAAGAGACTTGCCGGTAAACGAGATTGAAATAGGTATGCGGATACTGACGATCGAATCTCGGGCAAGTAACATACCGAAGGACAAAGGGAATGACATACGGGATTATATGAATCCTTGGCACTGAGGTTCAAACGATAAGATCTTCGTAGAATATGTAGGATCCAATATGGGCATCCAGGTCCCGCTATTGGATATTGACCGAGGAGTCTCTCGGGTCATGTCTACATAGTTCTCGAACCCGCAGGGTCTGCACACTTAAGGTTCGACGTTGTTTTATGCGTATTTGAGTTATATGGTTGGTTACCGAATGTTGTTCGGAGTCCCAGATGAGATCACGGACGTCACGAGGGTTTCCGGAATGGTCCGGAAACGAAGATTGATATATAGGATGACCTCATTTGGTTACCGGAAGGTTTTCGTGCATTACCGGAAAAGTTTCGGGCTCATCGGTAGTGTACCGGGAGTGCCGGGAGGGGTGCCGGGGACCATCGGGAGGGGTGTCACGCCCCAAGGGGTCTCATGGGCTATGGGAAGAGATAAACCAGCCCCTGGTGGGCTGGAATAAGTTCCCACTAAGGCCCATAAGGTTTGAGAAGGAAAAAACACAAGGTGGAAAGAGTTTCCAAGTGGGAAGGTGGAATCCTACTCCAAGTAGGATTGGAGTAGGACTCCTCCACCTCCAATTTCGGCCAAACCTTTAGGTTTTGAGGCTGCCTCCTCCCCTCCCTCCCACCTATATATACGGAGGTTTTAGGGCTGATTTGAGACGACTTTCTCACGGCTGCCCGACCACATACCTCCATAGTTTTTCCTCTAGATCGCGTTTCTGCGGAGCTCGGGCGGAGCCCTGCTGAGACAAGATCATCACCAACCTCCGGAGCGCCGTCACGCTGCCGGAGAACTCTTCTACCTCTCCGTCTCTCTTGCTGGATCAAGAAGGCCGAGATCATCGTCGAGCTGTACGTGTGCTGAACGCGGAGGTGCCGTCCGTTCGGTACTAGATCGTGGGACTGATCGCGGGATTGTTCGCGGGGCGGATCGAGGGACGTGAGGACGTTCCACTACATCAACCGCGTTCACTAACGCTTTTGCTGTACGATCTACAAGGGTACGTAGATCACTCATCCCCTCTCGTAGATGGACATCACCATGATAGGTCTTCGTGCGCGTAGGAAAATTTTTGTTTCCCTTGCGACGTTCCCCAACAGTGGTATCAGAGCTAGGTTCATGCGTAGATGTCTTCTCGAGTAGAACACAAAAGGTTTTGTGGGCGGTGATGTGCGTTTTGCTGCCCTCCTTAGTCTTTTCTTGATTCCGCGGTATTGTTGGATTGAAGCGGCTTGGACCGACATTACTCGTACGCTTACGAGAGACTGGTTTCATCGTCACGAGTAACCCCCTTTGCTCAAAGATGACTGGCAAGTGACGGTTTCTCCAACTTTAGTTGAATCGGATTTGACCGAGGAGGTCCTTGGATGAGGTTAAATAGCAACTCATATATCTCCGTTGTGGTGTTTGCGTAAGTAAGATGCGATCCTACTAGATACCCTTGGTCACCACGTAAAACATGCAACAACAAAATTAGAGAACGTCTAACTTGTTTTTGCAGGGTATGATTGTGATGTGATATGGCCAACGATGTGATGTGATATATTGGATGTATGAGATGATCATGTTGTAATAGAAATATCGACTTGCACGTCGATGGTACGGCAACCGGCAGGAGCCATAGGGTTGTCTTTATAACTAACGTTTGTGCTTGCAGATGCGTTTACTATTTTGCTAGGACGTAGCTTTAGTAGTAATAGCATAAGTAGCACGACAACCCCGATGGCGACACATTGATGGAGATCATGATGATGGAGATCATGGTGTGGCGCCGGTGACAAGAAGATCGTGCCGGTGCTTTGGTGATGGAGATCAAGAAGCACGTGATGATGGCCATATCATGTCACTTATGAATTGCATGTGATGTTAATCCTTTTATGCACCTTATTTTGCTTAGAACGACGGTAGCATTATGAGGTGATCTCTCACTAAAATTTCAAGACGAAATTGTGTTCTCCCCGACTGTGCACCGTTGCTACAGTTCTTCGTTTCGAGACACCACGTGATGATTGGGTGTGATAGACTCAACGTTCACATACAACGGGTGCAAAACAGTTGCGCACGCGGAACACTCGGGTTAAGCTTGACGAGCCTAGCATGTGCAGACATGGCCTCGGAACACATGAGACCGAAAGGTCGAGCATGAATCGTATAGTTGATATGATTAGCATAGAGATGCTTACCACTGAAACTATTCTCGACTCACGTGATGATCGGACTTGAGATAGCGGATTTGGATCATGTACCACTCAAATGACTAGAGAGATGTACTTTTTGAGTGGGAGTTCTTAAGTAATATGATTAATTGAACTAATTGTCATGAACATAGTCTAATGGTCTTTGCAAATTACGATGTAGCTTGCGCTATAGCTCTACTGTTTTTATATGTTCCTAGAGAAAATTTAGTTGAAAATTGATAATAGCAAACTTTGCAGACTAAGTCTGTAAAACCGAGGATTGTCCTCGTTGCTGCACAGAAGGCTTATGTCCTTAATGCACCACTCGGTGTGCTGCACCTCGAGCGTCGTCTGTGGATGCTGTGAACATCCGACATACACGTTTCTGATGACTACACGATAGTTCAGTGCAAAGTACTTAATGGCTTAGAAGCAAGGCACCGAAAACGTTTTAAAATGTCACGGAACATAAAT